>NC_140181.1:16372090-16396090 GCF_963971535.1 Notolepis coatsorum
GGTATAGCTATACTATCCTGGACACTTTTTTGTATCACAAACAGTACTGTATTTGCAAATCTGGTATGTCATAAATGTATAGATGTAGCAGTAGGCTACTGTCTATCATCTGTATGTCGTGTGTGTCATATATGTTATGATGAATTGAAAATGGGTGACCCTGATGTAAACAAGACAAACGTCTTTCTCTGGTCTGCATCCCCTTAACAATTGTGTGTATTGAGCCGTACTGTACTGTACCCATTCTGCAATCTGTTAATACACTTTTCAATCAATCAATCAATCAATCAATCAATCAATCAATCAATCAATCAATCAATCAATCAATCAATCCTCTCCTACTAAAATTAGCAAGTTCTCTCTCCTGATTGGATAAAGTGGGAAGTGATAACAAGACATTTATTTTGTGTTTACTGCAGAGTGGAGGGACTGGGAGATCCATGTTGTTACTGACCAAACAATCTATACCAGTGATGGATGTCGGAATGTAGAGCTATTCAACACGTATTTTAATATATTAATGTTGATGTCACCTTAACACTCACTTTAGATAGACACTACATTATATTGATCTAGTATTAAAGAGATTTGCACTACATGGTAAATGGCTGCTTTTTTATATAGTGCTTTAGAATTTTGTTACTCACATTTGTACCCATTCACTCACACACGGACGGCGGAGGCAACCATGCAAGGTGCCAACCTGCTCATCGGGAGCAATTAGGGGTTAAGTGGGACCATGACGGAAATAAGGGTCTTACGCTTTGTCATGTTATCCTTTGGATCCTTGTTGTGTGTTTTTAACCCATAAATAAAATAAAATGAAATCAAGTGTCTTGCTCAAGGACACATCAACACACTGCCCAGGAGGAGGGGGAATCGAACAAGGAACCTCCAGATTGCCAGACGACTGCTCTACCTCCTGAGCCACTGTCGCCCCCTAACCATACCTCATTTGAAATTGCACCTTATGTCAAAGTTTTGTACCAAATTTTTTACACATTTTTACTTTAGATTGTATATTCACGTCTGGACTACTGTAATGCACTTTTTTCAGGCCTACCTAATTCAAGCATCAAAAATCTTCAACTCGTGCAAAATGCGGCTGCACGGATACTAACTAGAACTAGAAAATTTGATGACATCACACCAGTTTTGTCCGCCCTACACTGGCTTCCTATCCAAGCCCGTTCTGACTTTAAAGTGCTACTCCTCACCTACAAAATTTTAAATGGGCTTGCACCGCTCTATCTATCCGATCTCATCTCCCGATACTCGCCCGCTCGTGCTCTGCGCTCACAAAATGCGGGGCTTCTATCGACCCCTAGGGTTAAAAAGAAATCCGCCGGCCACAGAGCCTTTGTCTACCGCGCTCCCTACCTGTGGAACAAATTACCTGCCGTCATCAGGGGCGCCTGCTCTGTCGAAGCTTTTAAATCCCTGCTTAAGACTCATCTTTTCTCTCTCTCCTTCAACCTACCCTGATCTCACCTGGTCGGGGACTGACCTTTAGATTAATCTGTGTAGTTTAGTTATGGTACAGGGTACTACATGGTACCACTGGGTAGTTTACTACAGGGTAGTTTAGTTAGGGTACAGGGTACTACATGGTACTACATGGTACTACATGGTACTACATGGTACTACATGGCACTACAGGGTACTACATGGCTCTACGTGGCTCTACGTGGCACTACATGGCACTACAGGGTACCACAGGGCACTACAGGGTACTACATGACACTACAGGGTACTACAGGGTACTACAGGGTACTACAGGGTACTACATGGCACTACAGGGTACTATAGGGTACTACTTGGCACTACGGGGTACTACATGGTACTACATGGCACTACAGGGTACTACATGTCTGCTCCTTTGCAGCACCACAAACATGGGAACTCTCTAACTCTTCCCCCCCCTCTTCTTCCCCCCCCCCCCCCCCCCCCCCCTCCCCCTTCTCTCTGAGTGCCCGTCTCCTGGCGCTGACTAAGGTGATGGATGCCTCGGGGTCTTGGCCAAGATTGTAGTGACTGCTCTACATGCACCTCCGAGGCCTTGGATCAGTTATTCACCGCCGTCTGTCCGTGGTCTTGTCAACTGATTAACAGTATTAACAGACTGTTAACAGATTAACAGTCAACGCGGTTTCATTGCTGGGTTAAGTACTTCTATTCTATTCACATAATACGCCTACTTCATATATCTACTCCATTCACATATATGCCTACCACTTGTATCTATTGCTATGTCCGCCTACTACAATCTCATGAGCTGTCTAACGCCTGTCCCGTCTCCCTGTCTCCCTATGACTTGCTGTCCTGGAGTGTTGACCGGAGTGTTGGACGTCCCGTGACGAAGGCCGGGAGGTTGCGACCCCCTCTGCGTGCCCCCCTGTCTCCGGAGGTCTCGTAGTGGTGACCGGAGTGCCGGATGTCCCGCGATGATGTCGGGGAGTTCGCGACCCTCTCTGCGCCGCCCCTATCTCCCTGTCTCCGGCTGTCCCTGAGCAACGACCGGAGTGTTCAATGTCCCTTGACTAAGACGGGGAGGACGTGACCCTCTTTGCGCCGCCCCTGTGCCTCAAATAGATTCGCTATTAGCTCTATCTTTAATTTTTCAAAATGTACAGTTGCTATTGCATGCACTCATCTGTGTTCCACTACACACATGAGTGCATGCTTACCAACTGTCCGTCTGCAACACTACTATCACCAACATCTAAGAAGGGAGATCCCCCCTTGAATGGCCCTTCTAAGGTTTCTCTCCTCCACACTGCCTGTGGAGCTTTTTTCCCTATTGTTAGGTTTTAGTGAGTTTTTCCTTACCTTTGCGTGGGGTATGTCTGGGAGTGCTTGCATTCTTTCATTTATTTGCATTCATCTAAAAATGTTTGGACCTTATGGTGTTCTTGTTCTGTTCTTGACTTATTGTTATGTTTTCTTCTTGACTTGTTTAAAGAAGATCTGTACGGCCCATGGGGACATTAACGTGTGTTGTCGGGCCCTATAAATAAATTTGATTTGATTTGATATTGCACTGTATATTGTATATTCCTCGTTACTTACTTTTTTTTTTACTTACTTTTTACTTACTTTCTTACTTACTTACTGTATGAAGCACACTCTCAGGGGATCATACAGAGCCAAGCATTTCACCGTAAAGTACCTGTATTTTATTGTGATATTTAATAAACAAACTTGAAACTTGAAACTTGATGCCCGGGTTCAGTGACCCCGGGTGGCGTGAGGTGCTCTTCACTCCCCCCCTCCCCCTCTTCCACCAGTCCGCGAAGACCTAACCCTAACCATAACTCTAACCATAACCCACTTCGAAAGAGGGCCAAAGCATAACCACTTCGAAGTAGTTTGTACAGTCCTCTGGCCTGTTTGTAGCGCACAGTGCAATACAGCGCACAGTGCAATACTCCAATTCAGCCATTGGGTGGGTGGCGCGCGGCCCTGAGAGCGCCGCTCGTGCTCGCCGGTCCTGAGAGCACCGGTCCTGAGAGCACCGTGTGGTATATTCTAATCACAATATCTAAGGTCATTTGCAGTGCATACAGGTTGCTAACTTGAGGGAAGAAGGACAGAGTGACAGAATGGTCTCCTCACCTGACTTAGTCAGATGAGAAATAAGCTTTGTGCAGCCAGACAAAAGAGGAACTATGGTCCAAACTCATTTATTTGCAGAGAGGCCAAAGGTGGATAAGCATCAGGTACATACAGGAATTATTCATCATTTTTCATAAGACATGATTGTACAAAAGGATTGATGAGATTTACATAATCAAATAGCCCAGTCACGGTGGCTTTTTCACATCAAGACAGGGTTGCACATAAAAGAAGTCATGTTTATCAATGAAATAGACTATAGTACTCTTTGCCACCACATGATTAAACCTGGTCTAAGATAGGCATTTTACTCTAGTTATCACAAACAGTGATTATTCCATATACAGTTTTACTCACGTAGCGGCAAAGTAGCAGTCTGTGGAGGGGTGGAGGCTCAGAATCAGACCCCCTGGGGATGTCTGGGTGCATCTGTTCTGGCCTCCTCTCTCTCAGCCATACATTCTTATTTATACTCTGATTTCCCCTAATAGTAGCACATATTCTAATAATACGTTGGTCCAATCCGCTTTCTTGAGTCTATATATGGAGTTTTCTCTGTTCCTTGGGTCCCAATTAGATGATCTTCTGGGTTCTAAAAACAGGCGTCCTTCTGTGGGGGCTGTCCCAAATCGATTTCCTGTGTGGGTGTCGGCGGTGTGGCCTCTTGATGAGCACAGAGGCATGTTCCAATAAACCTTTTACCAGATGTATCTCCCGTGTATATGAATTTACAGACTTCTAATATTATCACAGTTTTACTCTTGGCTTACATTTTTATACTAAACAGTCGATTAATAGATAACTTGTTTGTGAATTAGTTTCCATGCCTTCTTAGCAAAAGCAAGTTTGGTCTGTGTTTCTCTGCCTGTATCCTGTTAGACGCTGGGTGTGACTTTATATTTACATACAGTCTTTGTTCTCCACTGATTACATCTGTTAGCGTGGGGGTTGAGAATGTCTGTCTCTTGTAACACCAATAATATCACTTGGCTGAGCCCTGCTTTTACATTATGATTCTCTAATTATTCACACATAGTAGTTATGAAATTCAATGTCAATGTTACCACAACCGCTCTGCGGCTCTGCAGCTATATACTATTGACCAGTCCCGGCCCTGGAGGTCCTGCTCATTCACAAGCGGCAGCGACGACTTTGGGAAGATGGAAGAGTCTGGAGCTCGTCACAGGGCTGCAGCGGGTCCCCCACGAGTAGATCTCTCAGGTCGTCTGACCAGGGCTTGTTGGCTGTCCCCCGGTCTAGATTAAAAACTAAAGGTGACCAAGCTTTCGAAACCGTGGCCCCCAGGCTATATGGAATGCTCTGCCCATGGACCTAAGATCTGTGGTCTCGGTAAACACCTTTAAAAAAGCTGTGCTGTTCAAACAGGCTTTTGGCTAAATATGTCTGTGTAAATCTTTTATGTCTTTTTATCTATTTATTAGTTTGTTATGTTCCATATTTGAAATAAACTTCAATCAAATCAAATTAAAAAAAAATCTGTTTTGTTTCCCTGTTCTTTCAAATTTTTTTTATTATTTTTCTTTTTTAATTAACATGCTGCTATCCTTGCACTTTACTGATGTAACGCTCATGTAAATGTAAATGTATATGTGAAGCACTTTGTGACCCTGGTCTGTGAAAGGTGCTATATAAATATATTTTACTTACTTACTTACTTACTTACTTACTTACTTACTTACTTACTTACTTACTTACTTACTTACTTACTTACTTACTTACTTACTTACTTACTTACTTACTTACTTACTTACTTACTTACTTACTTACTTACTTACTTACTTACTTACTTGTTGGAGGGCTGGGGGTCAAGCCGGGAAGATGGAGGACGTTTGGGAACAGGGCTGCGGCTCCATCTGATAGCGGTTTGGGTGGGGGTGTAATACATAATCATCACATTAGTCCTGACATATATTTCTGCATGACGGAGTTCATTTCACCCCTTTGGGAAGTTATAATATATATTCTTTAGAAACACATTGCGGAGGGCGGTTAGGTGGCCGAGCGGAGATTGCGTTCGTCACCAGCCCCGGAGCTGAGCTGGATTTGCCTGTTCGAATCCAGCTCACAGCTCCGGGGTTGACACCAGCTTGGCTGGCCGTCTGCACTGATACAATTGGCTGTATCAGAGGGTGGGAGAAGCTGGCGGGGTGGGTCCGGGTCGTTGTAAACAGCGACTCCTACAGTTCGGTCGGGGCGCCTGCTAAGCGCGGATTGGACGTGAGGGGGATAGTGTGGTCCTCCCACACGCTACGCCCTCTCAATGAGAATCCGCGCTGCCAGGTGAAAAGAAGCAGTGATTGGCTGGACGTGTGTCGGAGGAAGCACGTGGTAGCCTCCACTCTCCCAGATGATCTGACTGTGGGGGGTAAGTGCGCAGCGACCAGGAAGGGACTGGGAATTGGCATACGACTAACATTGGGATGGGAGAAAATCGGAGGAAAATGGAGGGGGAAAAAAGACCAAAAAAAGAAGAAAAAAAAAGAAACACATTGCGGAGTAATTTTAAAGCCTTAACCCAGTGAAGGTGAAGCTGCCTTTTAACCCTTTCACTACCACACTACAAAGGGTTAACGCATTCACTACCACACTACAGAAGGTTAAATGTGTTTTTACAACACTGGATTAAGGTTCTAAATGTGTATATTTTGGTACCATAAAGTTTGCCCATAAATAGGCCAGGGTGTGCCTTGTGTGACGATCGATCATGGGTTGTATATATTTTCTTTCGTAATTGTTTTCTTGTAAATAGTTAGAGCTTAGTTTTCAAATCATTTTTGAAGCCATAGCACTGTTCACTTATTGCCCACTGCTCTTCCTCATCCCTGTCACCCCCCTCCCCTCTACCTCACTCTCTACCCACCCCTCTACCTCACTCTCTACCCTCCCCTCTACCTCACTCTCTACCCACCCTAGCTCAGGTTACAGGTCTGTCTGGATGACTCATCAAATCCTTTTTTTTTTTTTTTTTTAGGAAATGAAATACATCTATTTTGATTTCATGGGGCCTTTACATGGGTTTCCAGTGTCATAATAATACACTTTATTTGTATAGCACCGTTTTAACGATGGGCACGATGGTCTTCACTTTGTACCAGAGGAGGGAGGGACCTGTCGTGGATATTGATTGGCATTTATAGTAGCCAATAGTGCTGAATGTGCATTACGGTCGACCCATTAGCTGGCAAGCTAATATTAGCAACATAGGTTAGCAACATTGGTAAAGTTATCTAGCGAGCTAACATTGAACATTTGTTAAATGTAGTTAAAGAAGCAGAGTGCTAGCTCAGTTACAAATGTGCCGTAAATGTAATTCTAGAAAGTATTTAATTGGACGCAAACGCCTCCGTGTGCTGGATGACTCATAATAAACATTATTTTTTTCATTTTCCAGGAAATCTATTTTGGTTTCATGGGGCCTTAACCTTAATCCTCCATGGGTTTCCAGTGTCGTAATAATACACTTTATTTATATAGCACCTTTTGAACGATGGGCATGGTAGTCTTGACTTGTACCAGAGGAGATCACCTTGCACACCTAACCTGCTCTGCAGTCCCCTCCCCAAGACTTGTAATCATCATCCCTCCCCAAAGACTGTGATGCATTTTTCTTATTTTTCCAGATTGCTAGTAGCTGCCATAACCCCAGGGTTTTATTTCAGGCAATATACTCAGGGGTTAACGCGCCTCCCAGCCAGCATATGGAAGCATCGACCTGAGAAATGTGAATGGTTTCTCCACCATTTCATAAATAAAACGGATAACATTAGACTCCATATTACTCCTAATCTGTATTGAACCTTCTGCCACTGTGTCTTCTATGCTCGTCTTAGAGGAGTTAATTCCCCATTTAAATTCTTCCACCTGTCAATTAGATACTATCCCCACTAGATTTTTGAATATTTCAGACAGTTGGCCCACAAATCCTCTCTATTATCAACTGTTCATTGTCTACTGGCTCTTTTTCATCCAATTTAGAAAAATGCAATTGTTATAGTGTACTGAAGAAAGTACCTATGGTTGACACAATTTTAGACCAACTTCAAACGTAATCTTAAAAAAAATAAAATCTGTTGATATATCCAGTAGATGTAGTTGGTTCAACAGCAGCTGTTCCAACAGCCTCCTTCCTTTACTTTAATCTTCTCCATGTTGTCGTTTTAATGAACATCACCAACAACACAAAGCATTTAAATTTTTGTAAAGCATCAAATTAAAAGGTATGCTAATTTGACAGGCTCTATTAAAATACTAAATCTGCTGCATTGCGTAGGTTACGAGTGTATACGGGATCATGCCAACCTGCCGGTATTACATTCTGAAAAATGTGCATCACAGCAAATAAGGGAGCCTTAAGCCATAAAACCTAAATATAATCACGTGCATCTGCTAACAAACGAGTGCATACAATGATGGACGGCGAGGATGATTCTTCTGCTGTGGTCTTCTGAATCCAGGTGAACTCTGATGACTCCGTCTGTGTAGGTAAAGGCACTGGCCTATATGAAGGAGATACAGCCTGTCACGGAACTCATACAAACAATAATTTATTGATCATAGAACAGCTGGTTTATTGTCAGTGTGATTAGGCGGCACGGTGGTGTAGTGGTTACCACTGTCGCTGTAACACTGTTTCAGCTGTAGTGGATGTAACGTTATGCCTACTTAAAATAGCAACGTCTGGGGCGGCTGATTGGCACAGTGGGCAAGGCGCTTGCCTCTAACGCAGGAGACGCTGGGTTCGAGCCCAGCTCTCGGCGTTGCTACCGGCTGGCCGGTCGTTCATACTAACACAATTGGTAAGTGTTAGAGGGTGGGAAAGCCGGTGGGTGGGGATTTGACGTTGTGGACGGCGACTCCTACAGGTCGGTTGGGTGACGCCGGTGCGACGGAAGCAAGAAGTGACAGGGGCAGCGTGAGCCTCCCACGTGTTACTCCTCGCCACTGAGAGTTCGAGATGCTGCGGTGAAAAGATGCGACAGGCTGCCTCCTCGTGTACCGGAGGGGACACGTGATGCAAGGCTTCTATCATCACTACGACCGACCTGTGGGAGGCATAGTCTAGCAACGTTCAAGACAGGGGAGGGAAGAATTGGATACACGAAATTGGGATGGGAGAAAAATAGAAAATGGGGAGAAAAAGTGGATAAAAAAAACAAAACAAAAAAAATAGCAATGTCTAATATTGACTAGACAGTAACTTAGTCCTAGCCATCACTAATCTGTCTACATCACAGCTGATTTACATAGAAACATCTAAGTGAAATATGGCTGTTTTTTTCCCCATTATACCACATTTTATGTGGTATGCAATTATTAATTGAAAGAGTTACTAGTTGGGATCACTGGTTGGGATGTCCGTTCAAGTGCTAGTAGAGACAGTAGAGAACCGTGGTTGCTATAGACTATAGTTCTGTTCCTTCTTCTGTTATTTTTTGTTGCCCTAATAAGCACACATCGTGTATCCCAGCCTCCAGAGCCTCCAGAGGACGTCCCAGGAAAGGCTCATTCTGAATGGGTCTGTCTGGATGGTGTTGTCATAGGCTGTCTCTGTGTAAGTGACTCATGGTGACATCTTTAGACAAACTATCAAAGAACCTCCGGTCAATGGTCTCTAACTACACAACACCCTCAAGACCCCTCCGCTCTGCATCTTCTGGCCACCTCAGACCCACTCCTATCCGTCCACAGTCAGGACAGCCGATACCAGGTTTTCCACCGTCGACTAAAAACACACTTCTTCAATCAATATCTGAAATGAAAAAAAAAAGAAAAAAAAAAGAAAACGAACCTTCTTACTGTCTTTTACTATCATGCAATTTGCTACTAAATAATCTTCCTTGCCTATATTACTACCTACTATACTAATATATCTTTACTATGCACTCAAGACTGTAGCACCCATGCTCAACACTGACAAACATTGTTAGAGGTGCACCCTTCCTGCTGACCTGTTGTACAGAACTTGTAAGTCGCTTTGGATAAAAGCGTCAGCTAAATGACTAAATGTAAATGTTAGGTCAGGAATGTGCCCTGAATGTGTGTGTGTGTGTGTGTGTGTGTGTGTGTGTGTGTGTGTGTAAGTGCGTATGTATGTGTGTGTGAATGGATGATTGCGTGTATCCTTGTGTGTGTTTGTCTTTGTGTGTGTGTGTCTGTGTATGTGTGAGGGGTGTAATTAGGGCTAATTAGAAAGTATAATGGCTTCACTCGCACACCTCCTCATTGTAGTTCCTCTCAGAGTCCCTTCCTGCAACCCCTTTTCTGTGACCCTATGGCCAATTATTTTGTGTACGTATAGGAGTGTGTGTTTGTGTGTGTGTATTTGTGTGTGTGTGTGTGTGTATTTTGTGTGTGTACCACAGTCAGGACAGCCGACACCCAACCACTTTTCCATTGTTGACTAAAAGCATACTTCTTCAATCAATATCTGAAATGAAAAATACTAACCTTGTACTGTCTTCCACGAGTTTGCACCCTGCTACTAAGGAATCTACCTGGCCAGAGTTGTACCCTTCCTGCTGACTTGTTGTACACAAAGTGTAAGTCAGCTAAATGACTAAATGTAAAATGTAAATGTATAGGTCAGTATACACATACTGTACATGCAGACACACACATACACACACACACACACACACACACACACACGCACACGCACACGCACACACACACACATATAACATGCTCATGTTATTTTTCAATACACATCTAACACTAAGGTTGCTCCTAATACATGTTCAATAATAAAACATTAACATATTGACGAGACATTCAGTTGTGAATATTTAAATATTTAGGAGAATACCAAGTAGAGGGAGGATACTCATTATAATGTGTGGCCAGAGTTGACCTTGTGTTGGCCCTGTCCTGGTAGCGCCCCCCAAGTCAGAGATCTTGTCCGTCGCCATCTTTATCCTCACTAGACGCCTGTCCCGTCTTCCTGTCTCCCTGTCTCCCTGTCTCCCTGTGAGTGGCTGTCCCGGAGTGATGACCGGAGTGTCGGACGTCCCGTGATGAAGACTGGGAGGATGCGACCCTCTCTGCGTGCCCTCCTGTCTCCCTGTCTCCGGCTGTCTCGTAGTGATGACCGGAGTGCTGGACGTCCCGCGATGATGACGGGGAGGTTGCGACCCTCTCTGCGCCGCCCCTTGTCTCCGGCTGTCTCGGAGTGATGGCCGGAGTGTTGAACGTCCCGTGATTAAGACGGGGAGGATGCGACCCTCTTTGCGCCGCCCCTGTGCCTCAAATAGATCCGCTATCAGCTCTATCTTTAATCTTTCAAAATGTTCAGTTGCTATCGCTATCAGCTCTATCTTAAATTTTTCAAAATGTTCAGTTGCTATTGCATGCACTCATCTGTGTTTCACTACACACATGAGTGCATGCTTACCAACTGTCCGTCTGCAACACTACTATCACCGACATCTAAGAAGGGAGATCCCCCCTTGAATGGCCCTTCTAAGGTTTCTCTCCTCCACATTGCCTGTGGTGCATTTTTTCCTATTGCTAGGTTTTAGTGAGTTTTTCCCTTACCTTCGCGTGGGGTATGTCTGGGAGTGTTGCATTCATTAATTTAGCATTTTTAAAAAAAAATTCTTGGACCTTATGGTGTTCTTGTTTTGTTCTTGACTTATTGTGATGTTTCTTCTTGACTTGTTTAAAGAAGACATGTCCGGCCCATGGGGACATTAACGTGTGTTGTCGGGCCGCGTCTATGCCAAATACAACGCAGTTTGGTTTCCGGGTTCCTCTGATTGGCCACTAAGCCCACGTGACCGCGCACTAGCACGCCCCCCTTATCGCCCGCTGCCGCGCTGTGAAACGGAAGAGCCAGCGAGGCGACGCGAGGCGGTGGTTTCAGCAGCAGCGGCCGTCTTCTTCCGAGGCGGCTTGTTCTTATTAATCCCTAATGTCATGTATGTTGTGTATGTCATAAATGTCGATATTAATTGAAAATGGGGGACCCTGATGCGGTGGTTTCAGCAGCAGCGGCCGTCTTCTTCCAAGGCGGCTCGTTCTTATTAATCCCTAATGTCATGTATGTTGTGTATGTCATAAATGTCGATATGAATTGAAAATGGGGGACCCTGATGTAAACAAGACGAAAGTCTTTCTCTGGTCTGCATCCCCTTTCTTTATACATAGTCCTATATATATAATTTGAAATAAAAAAAATACCATGTTCCTTAGTCCTGTATTATGATCAAACAATTACACAAAAATGCATCCTATATAGACTCATATGCCAAAACATTCAGAAATACCCAAATGATGCGAGTTTGTTTTTTTATGACATGCACAACTACAAGCTTTTAAGAACACTGACATAACCGCTGAATATCACTGAAATCCAAGTTAATGTATATCTTAGAAGTTCTTTGTTTCATCGTACAAACAGCCAAAGCTGTCATGTATGTTGTGTATGTCATAAATGTCGATATGAATTGAAAATGGGGGACCCTGATGTAAACAAGACAAACATCTTTCTCTGGTCTGCATCCCCTTAACAATTGTGTGTATTGCGCCAAAGGGAACACAGTTTCTTGAGTCTGGCGTTGTTGTACTTTATCTATTTAGTGTTACTTTTGGGAGTAGTGGGGGAGAAATGAATGAATGAATGAATGAAAACGGCCGCTGCTGCTGAAACCACCGCCTCGCTGGCTCTTCCGCTTCACAGCGCGGCAGCGGGCGATAAGGGGGGCGTGCTAGTGCGCGGTCACGTGGGCTTAGTGGCCAATCAGAGGAACCCGGAAACCGAACTGCGTTGTATTTGGCATAGACGCTGTCGGGCCTTACAAATACATTTTATTTTATTTTATTTGACTAGACACCAATTCACCTTATTTACTTCACCGCAATATTGGTTGAGTTTGATGCAATGAGGGGTGGATGGATGTAAAAGTGCCCGTTCACTTTGATGTCAAGGCTTTGCTTTGGCACTTCCAAGAATCAGAATAGTCAAAACAGCAGGCGGAATACACAGAATTACAAGCTCATGGTTATCATGGTTCAGTTGTTAGTCAACAGGTCATTGAAATGCTTTCATAGCGATCTACAAAAAATAAAGAAAATACATTTAACCATATTATTTATTGTTATTTGCACTTACAAACATACATTCTGGAATAATAAGTAAAAGAAGAACAGTTAAAATGTGCAGGGATGGTCAAAAAGCCCAAGGGCTTATAAGCGACCTCCCCTCTTAAACCTATATAGGATAACTACACAGACAATCCCCCCCCCCCCCCCACACACACATTATGCACAAACACACATGCGCATATCCCTCTCTCATACACACAGATACATACAATACAGCATTATACAACAATTATAATTATAATGTTGGAAAAAAAGACTACTCACAAATACACATGGATACTACAGACTACAGGATCTGTAGTTCTTTTTTAAGCTTGCTTTTAAATGTATTTAAAGTAGAACATGTTTGTTAGATTTTGTATATCATTCCACATCACTGCACCTTGATAAACAAATGAGAATTTGGCAACAGAGGTCCTACAGAAAGGAATGCGTAAATCATTATTTCTTCCATATGGACTGACAAATATCATATCACATTTCATATGTGTAAAGTACAGTATTTAGTTGTATGGACTGACTAATATATCATATTTCATATGTGTAAGTTCAAGTTCTTTATTTGTCAAATACACAACAATACAGGGGCATTGCAGTATACATATAGTAAAGGTATAGTATTTAACTGTATGGAATGACTAATATATCACATTTCATATGTGTAAATTGTATATTATATGGTAACTCAGTTACGTCTATTCTGCATCGAACATTGTACATATGTCTATACTGAACACTGTGACCTCATTTTTTTTACTTCTAATTTACATGCTATACTATGTTATTTTATCTCATACTTATCTTGTCTTGCACAGTCTCTGGAGCGTAACAGTAAGAAGCATTTTGTATAAAAGTATTCTGTACTTCTGTATGACAACTATTAAAGAAACTAGAAACTTGAAACTTGAAACTAAAGTATAGTATTTAGCTCTATGGAATGACTAATATTATATCACATTTCATTATGTGTAAAGTATAGTACCAGTATTTAACCATATTATGGATAGATTAATATATCACATTTCATGTGTGAAGTGTAGTATTTAAGAATATGGAATGTGTTATGGTTTGTAACCGACCCCAATCGCACAACACAAGACAGGTATGAGAGTAAGCCAAGAACTGGGCATTTATTGAAAACACACAGAAACGGCACTGTCCCTTTAAGGGAGAACACAAATTACTGGATAACAAGAAAGGGAAAAGGCACAGTGCCTTCAAGAGGCGAGCTGGCTAAGGGGAAGGCTAAGGGAAGGCTAACGGAAAACAGGGCCGGGGCAAGGGACAAGGCAGGAAAAGGGAGGACTAGGAGGACTGGACAGGGAGGACTAGGAGGAACTAGAGGGGGGGGACAGGGACAGAGGCCCGCGGAGGCGGGCTGGGGACAGGGAGGACTAGGAGGACTAGAGTGGGGAAAACAGGGACAAAGGCCCGCGGAGGCGGGCTGGGGACAGGGAGGACTAGGAAAACAGGGTAGGGCCTTGGAACAGGGCGAGGGCTGGAGCTGCATACTGGGACAGAGAAAACAGACAACGCCTGGGATACAAGCATTAATGAATGTTGCTGCTCTGCAGCTTCTCCCGGGATGGTTAGTCTGGGGAAGCAGGTGGGTACATCAGAGCCGCTCTGCAGACTTCTCTCGGCAGAATCTCCGAGGTGGGTAAACGGGACCGAGAGGGAGAGAGGGAGTGGGTTAGCTCAGAGTACAATGGGGAAACAGAGCAGGTGACAGGAGAGGTGACTTGTCCCAAAAACAGAGTAATCCAAGTGACAGAATCTTCGGTGTATATACACACTGTGAGTAACGTCCCAAACACAATCCACGTGATAGAATCTTCGGTGCAAATAAACACTGTGAGCGAAGTCCCAAATACAAATCCAAGTGATAATATCTTCGGTGTGTATACACACAGTGAGCGATGTTAAGGCCAAATATTATCCCAATGAACAGTCCAAAAAGCTGACGCTGGGTGAGTGACAGTCTGACAAAAAGCTGGATCTCTTCAGTGTCTTTTAACACACGAAAAACGAATAGGATAAAAGACAGTCATAAAAACTCACCCAGGCGCTGTGCGTAAAGAGAGTAGGATCAAAACGGGGCGAGCGCGTCGCCACGGGGAACCGGGTGTCCAAGCGGAGGTCTGAGTGGTGCGCGACAGCTTAGAGTACGCGCCGGTACGAAGGGCGCATCTGGCGCGGAGGTCTGAGTGGTGCGCGACTGCTTGGAGTGCGCGCCGGTACGGAGGGCGCATCTGGCGCGGAGGTCTGAGGGGTGCGCGTCTGCTTGGAGTACGCGCCGGTACGAAGGGCGCATCTGGCGCGGAGGTCTGAGTGGTGCGCGACTGCTTGGAGTGCGCGCCAGTACGGAGGGCGCATCTGGAGTGCGTCTGAATCAGTGGCGTCGTTAGCCCTGGGCTTCCGGGGCTTTAGCCCCGGATGTTTTTCTCCTAGCCCCGGATCTAAAAAAAAAAAAAAATTGTTTACATTTTTTTTTTTTTTTTTTTTTTTTTTTTTTATGTCAGCATCCCCATTGTCTGTGCTGAATGTTTGTTAGTGTTTGGTATTTTTTGTTGGTATTTAGTAAAAATTAAAAAATTAAAAAATGTTAGTAAGTAGTTTTCATTTGATCCTATAATTCTTTCATTCACCGATTTGTGGACTTTTTTTTTAGTGTCCTGAAAGGCGCCTTATAAATCAAATGCATTATTATTATTATTATCATCCAGGAGGGAAAAGACACTTTGGATAGTAGGGACTGCATCTCTGCCTGTCCTGACCAGGAAACACTTTGCAACTGTGATCTCCTCTGGCAATAGTTGGATATTGTAATGTGTGGCGAGGGGTTGCAGCAATTCCACTGAGAGAAACTGGTCTGAGGCTGGATAACATGCCTGTATGCCTCTCATAAATTGTTATCCAACTCATGAGAACCTGCTCTCAAGCTCTTGCAGCATTCTGTCGACGACTGGATAGAACAGTCTCTGTCTCAGCTGATCTCCTGAGCTGAGGTCTGAGCTTGTGCCACAAGATGACTCAACTACATACTCGTCCATCCTTTTCTGCTTCCTCCTTTGGCTGGTAGTATGTTCCTCAATCCAAAGGCCATTACATATGGCCTTTGTCCTGTCATACATGTCCACTGCCATCTCTGATGTGCGATAACCTTTGAGTGTGTCCTGCACTGTGCTTTTAAATAGTACAGATATTGAAGATGTGCACTTTAACGCAGCAGCACCTGGAGCCATCCATACCCATGTCCAGTGTCCTATAATAAGCTTTAATCGAACCTCGGATAGTCCGGTTGGTTTGGGGTGGTGTGAAAGCTCATTCACTCTTGCAAGTGAACCCTGCTGCGGTTCATTTGTGATGTGAATGCAAAGCGGACCAAAGGCAGGAAAAGACCCAAAAATCGAATCTTTTTTTAATGAGAAGACTGAAACATATGTATATAATGAAACACACAATAGTTTTTTTTCGATTGCCTAAGCATGATTTTGAAAACGGGGCCCGGTGTTTCAAAACACACAATTAGCACAACCACACACACAATTATCAGAACACCTCAGATCCTTTGCTAAATTAAACACTTGTCAAAACCATACACTAATTTTGTTACCATATGAAACACACGTTACATAATGACTTAATTCTGTTTGAACCAGTTACACACACTGCTGTGCTTAACCTAAAACACATTTAGCAATTCTACTTCTCAGTGATTAGAGTACTGTAAGTGAAGTACGCAGATAATGTGCAAATATACAATAAATTCACCAAACACTACACAAGACCAATGCTGTAGACTGATGAAAATATAATTTATTTATCTACATATACCCAAATCAATGATGCAGACTGATGAAAAAAATAACATTTTCTCTCCATATAACCAAATCAGTCAACATTTCAACATGGAGAATCACAACAATACATGTCCCAGTTTTCATGCTACTATGTGCATAACACTGTAAGCTTAGCAAATATCAGACAAACATAAAATACTGTATCCAGTACAGGTTAAAATTACAGTAACACAATTTTTTTTTTGAAAAAATTTAAACAGAAAATACTAGACATTATCTCTTTGCCTAGCTGGACCTGGCAAGATAATTTTTTGTTGTGATTCTCCATGTTGACTGATTTGGGAAAATGGGAGAAAATGTATATTTTCATCAGTCTGCATCATTGGTTGTCTTGTGTAGTGTTTGGTGAATGTATTGTATATTTTCATGTTCTCTGTGTACAGTACTTCACTCTCCTTCCATTTTGGTTGAAGACAGGTGAACTCATCTGCTGCATTTTTATAGTGCTTAAACCTGATTGTGTATCTACAATTAACTGTGTTTTTATTTTGTTATTGGTGTATATGTGTATGTATGTACAGTATATGTATATATATTATATGTATATATATGTGTATATATGTATATTTGTACTCCTGTTGGGGCTTCTTGGACCAGATCAATGTTTTATCTGGCTAAATAAATAAATAAATAAGAAACTGCTGATTTGGTCCTGTTAACTTTGAATTTTCTAGGGACTGCTCTCATGGACCTGGACCTCACTTTGAGAACCTCTAATGATTCTAGTTATTCAGTATTCATCTCTAATTAATCTAAAATTGCGTATTTCTGTGCTTTAAAAAAAAAAAAAAAAAGGGGGGGGGGGGGGGGGTGACCCCCCCCTCCACCCGCCTGGGCTGAAGCCCCCAATGTTTTCTAACCCTAAAAACGCCCCTGGTCTGAATGCGCGACAGGAGTGAAGAGCGCGTCTGCGCGGAAGAGCGCGCCGGCTCGGAGAGACGCATCCTCCCGTAGAGTATTAGGAAGCGATGCGCGTCTGGAGTGAAGAGCGCGTCTGCTGCGCGGAGGTCTGGATGCGCGTCTGCGCGGAAGAGCGCGCCTGGCTCGGAGAGACGCATCCTCCCGTAGAGTATTAGGAAGCGATGCGCGTCTGGAGTGAGGAGCGCGTCTGCTGCGCGGAGGTCTGGATGCGCGTCTGGGCGTCTGCTGCGCGGAGGTCTGAATGCGCGTCTGGGCGTCTGCTGCGCGGAGGTCTGGATGCGCGTCTGGACGTCTGCTGCGCGGAGGTCTGAAGTGGAACACTGGAATACCTCCCGTGGAAGTCTTAGAGAGCGCAGTCCAGTGTCTCCTTTCAGGCAAACGGAGACAGGAGGCGAAGGCTAGAGTGCATCTCACGCCGGAGATGAAAGCAGCATAAACAGACAGAGAACCTCCCGAAGGAGTCTTGGTGATAGGGATATGATACGGAATGATACGGGACGACCCGACCAGGGACAGAGGGGAAGAGCCAGGTACTTAAAGCCCACAGGGGAACTAATTAGAATAAACATCAGGTGCGTGAAGGTAATTGATACTTGAACTAAAAGTGTGTGTTCGGCACCAGACCAATCAAACACATACTGACAGGTAGTCCAAGGGTGTGGTTGCTGAAGAGCAAACGAACGCGAGGGTGGGGGCTAGTGAGGTGAGGAGAATGCAATGATAAACAGAAAACTAAAGGAAACAGAGCGAGTAGGCTTAAAGGAACAGAGCAAGTAGGCTTAAAGGAACAGAGCGAGTAGGTGAGCAAAGGACAAAACCTCACAGTACCCCCCCCTCCACGGGAGCCACCCGGCGACCCAAAAATACAGACAGAGTGGCAGGGGACAAAACAAGGCAACAAAACAAAAAGTACTGGGCCAAGCCAGCAGGGGAAGCCACAACAAAAGTGGGGCTAGCAACTGGGGCAGGGTAGCCGAGGGGTAACCAGGGAAGCAGAGGGGTAACTAGAGGAGCTGAGGGGTAACTAGAGGAGCTGAGGGGTAACCAAAGGAGCTGAGGGGTAACCAGAGGAGCTGAGGGGTAACTAGAGGAGCAGAGGGAAAGGGTAGCTGCCAGGGCACTGATAGCTACAGGGCCTATGCTAGCTGTACTGCTACATTAACATAGAGGCTGCGCTAGCTGCCGGAGCTAGGCTAGCAGACAGGGCTGGAACAGGGGCACTGGAGAGGGGAAACAGGGAAGGGGCTAGCAGAGGGAAAGGGTAGCTGCCAGGGCACTGATAGCTACAGGGCCTATGCTAGCTGTACTGCTACATTAACATAGAGGCTGCGCTAGCTGCCGGAGCAAGGCTGGCAGACAGGGCTGGACCAGCATGAGAGAACAAGCTAGCTGGAAGGACAGTCCTAGCTGTGGGGGAACTGACCTTGCTAGCTGAAGGGGCAGTCCTAGCAGTGAGAGAAAACTGACCTTGCTAGCTGAAGGGGCAGTCCTAGCAGTGGGGCAAACTGACCTTGCTAGCTGAAGCGGCAGTCCTAGCAGTGGGAGCAAACTGACCTTGCTAGCTGAAGGGGCAGTCCTAGCAGTGGGAGAAAAACTGACATTGCTAGCTGAAGGGGCAGTCCTAGCAGTGGGGCAAACTGACCTTGCTAGCTGAAGCGGCAGTCCTAGCAGTGGGGCAAACTGACCTTGCTAGCTGAAGCGGCAGTCCTAGCAGTGGGAGCAAACTGACCTTGCTAGCTGAAGCGGCAGTCCTAGCAGAGGGAGAAAACTGACCTTGCTAGCTGAAAGGGCAGTCCTAGCAGTGGGAAAAACTGACCTTGCTAGCTGAAAGGGCAGTCCTAGCAGTGGGAAAACTGACCTTGCTAGCTGAAAGGGCAGTCCTAGCAGTGGGAGAAAAACTGACCTTGCTAGCTGAAAGGGCAGTCCTAGCAGTGGGAAAACTGACCTTGCTAGCTGAAAGGGCAGTCCTAGCAGTGGGAAAAAACTGACCTTGCTAGCTGAAAGGGCAGTCCTAGCAGTGGGAGAAAAACTGACCTTGCTAGCTGAAAGGGCAGTCCTAGAAGTGGGGAAAAGACTGACCTTGCTAGCTGAAAGGGCAGTCCTAGCAGTGGGAAAAACTGACCTTGCTAGCTGAAAGGGCAGTCCTAGCAGTGGGAAGAAACTGACCTTGCTAGCTGAAAGGGCAGTCCTAGCAGTGGGAAAACTGACCTTGCTAGCTGAAGGAGCAGTCCTAGCAGTGGGAAGGCTACACAAAAAGTGGAGGCCATGCAGAGGGACCGGGTTAGCTGCCTGGGCATGGCTAGCTACAGGGCCTATGCCAGCTGCAAGGGCTGCATTAACATAGAGGCTGTGCTAACAGCCGGGGCTAAGCTAGCAGACTGGGGCCATGCAGAGGGACTGGGTTAGCTGCCTGGGCATGGCTAGCTACAGGGCCTATGCCAGCAGCAAGGGCTGCATTAACATAGAGGCTGTGCTAGCAGCCGGGGCTAAGCTAGCAGACAGGGGCCAAGCTGGTAGTAGAGGCCTAACAAGCTGCAGGGGAGCTAACGGGGCTAACAGGGAAGCAAACAGGGGAGTCACAGGCTAACAGGGGAGCTAACAGGGGAGACTAACAAGCTAACAGGGGAGCTAACTGGGCTAACAGGGAAGCTAACAGGGCTAACAGGGGAGCTAACAGGGAACAAACAAAAAAGGCAAACTCAACATACCGTCTGTGCTGGCTGGGGTCGTCGATTGGTCGGGTCGTACTGTTATGGTTTGTAACCGACCCCAATCGCACAACACAAGACAGGTATGAGAGTAAGCCAAGAACTGGGCATTTATTGAAAACACACAGAAACGGCACTGTCCCTTTAAGGGAGAACACAAATTACTGGATAACAAGAAAGGGAAAAGGCACAGTGCCTTTAAGAGGCGAGCTGGCTAAGGGGAAGGCTAAGGGAAGGCTAACGGAAAACAGGGCCGGGGCAAGGGACAAGGCAGGAAAAGGGAGGACTAGGAGGACTGGACAGGGAGGACTAGGAGGAACTAGGAACCACTTTCAAAACCTCTCTCAAGGGACACCTACGGGAGACTGCAATTCAACACTGGCCCCTGTAAATATCCTAACCCAATCATTCCAACCCCCTCCAATGTACAGTCATTTACCTAGTATGGTTTTGTCAATAGTTCAATGTACAATTGTGTTTGTTTGTACAGTGTCTCCTCCCCCCCCCCCTCAATGTACAGTGTTACTTGTTTATACAGTATGCCCCCCGCCCCCCCCCCCCCCCCCAACCACCTCCAATGTAAATTACCCAGTATGGTTGTCAATATCCCAATGTACCCAACCCCCCCCACCCAACCTCCAATGTACAGTTTCTACGTCAAATGTATATACTCCCTTTTCTTGACTCCTTCTGTATCACAAACAGTACTGTATTTGCAAATCTGGTATGTCATAAATGTATAGATGTAGCAGTACTGACTATCTGTATGTCATGTATGTCATATATGTCTATATGAATTGAAAATGGGGGACCCTGATGGAAACAAGACAAACGTCTTTCTCAGGTCTGCATCCCCTTAACAATTGTATGTATTGAGCCGTACTGTATTGTACCCATTCTGCAATCTGTTAAATAAAGTTTTCATTCATTCATTCATTCAGAGGGGGGGGACAGGGACAGAGGCCCGCGGAGGCGGGCTGGGGACAGGGAGGACTAGGAGGACTAGAGTGGGGAAAACAGGGACAAAGGCCCGCGGAGGCGGGCTGGGGACAGGGAGGACTAGGAAAACAGGGTAGGGCCTTGGAACAGGGCGAGGGCTGGAGCTGCATACTGGGACAGAGAAAACAGACAACGCCTGGGATACAAGCATTAATGAATGTTGCTGCAGCTTCTCCCGGGATGGTTAGTCTGGGGAAGCAGGTGGGTACATCAGAGCCGCTCTGCAGACTTCTCTCGGCTGAATCTCCGAGGTGGGTAAACGGGACCGAGAGGGAGAGAGGGAGTGGGTTAGCTCAGAGTACAATGGGGAAACAGAGCAGGTGACAGGAGAGGTGACTTGTCCCAAAAACAGAGTAATCCAAGTGACAGAATCTTCGGTGTATATACACACTGTGAGTAACGTCCCAAACACAATCCACGTGATAGAATCTTCGGTGCAAATAAACACTGTGAGCGAAGTCCCAAATACAAATCCAAGTGATAATATCTTCGGTGTGTATACACACAGTGAGCGATGTTAAGGCCAAATATTATCCCAATGAACAGTCCAAAAAGCTGACGCTGGGTGAGTGACAGTCTGACAAAAAGCTGGATCTCTTCAGTGTCTTTTAACACACGAAAAACGAATAGGATAAAAGACAGTCATAAAAACTCACCCAGGCGCTGTGCGTAAAGAGAGTAGGATCAAAACGGGGCGAGCGCGTCGCCACGGGGAACCGGGTGTCCAAGCGGAGGTCTGAGTGGCACGCGACTGCATGGAGTGCGCGCCGGTACGGAGGGCGCATCTGGAGTGCGTCTGAATGCGCGACAGGAGTGAAGAGCGCGTCTGCGCGGAAGAGCGCGCCGGCTCGGAGAGACGCATCCTCCCGTAGAGTATTAGGAAGCGATGCGCGTCTGGAGTGAAGAGCGCGTCTGCTGCGCGGAGGTCTGGATGCGCGTCTGCGCGGAAGAGCGCGCCTGGCTCGGAGAGACGCATCCTCCCGTAGAGTATTAGGAAGCGATGCGCGTCTGGAGTGAGGAGCGCGTCTGCTGCGCGGAGGTCTGGATGCGCGTCTGGGCGTCTGCTGCGCGGAGGTCTGAATGCGCGTCTGGGCGTCTGCTGCGCGGAGGTCTGGATGCGCGTCTGGACGTCTGCTGCGCGGAGGTCTGAAGTGGAACACTGGAATACCTCCCGTGGAAGTCTTAGAGAGCGCAGTCCAGTGTCTCATTTCAGGCAAACGGAGACAGGAGGCGAAGGCTAGAGTGCATCTCATGCCGGAGATGAAAGCAGCATAAACAGACAGAGAACCTCCCGAAGGAGTCTTGGTGATAGGGATATGATACGGAATGATACGGGACGACCCGACCAGGGACAGAGGGGAAGAGCCAGGTACTTAAAGCCCACAGGGGAACTAATTAGAATAAACATCAGGTGCGTGAAGGTAATTGATACTTGAACTAAAAGTGTGTGTTCGGCACCAGACCAATCAAACACATACTGACAGGTAGTCCAAGGGTGTGGTTGCTGAAGAGCAAACGAACGTGAGGGTGGGGGCTAGTGAGGTGAGGAGAATGCAATGATAAACAGAAAACTAAAGGAAACAGAGCGAGTAGGCTTAAAGGAACAGAGCGAGTAGGCTTAAAGGAACAGAGCGAGTAGGTGAGCAAAGGACAAAACCTCACAGAATGACTTATATCATATCACATTTCATATGTGCAAAGTACAGTATTTTATTGTAAGGATTGGCTAATATATAACATTTCATTCATAAAAATCTAAAGATGAATAAGGTCTAAGACTAATGTACTTCTGTACAGTAAAAATTAAGTTCTCCCTCTGACACAGTACCATGTGTGTGTGTGTGTGTGTGCGTGTGTGTGTGTGTGCGTCTGTGTGTGTGTGTGTGTGTGTGTGTGTGTGTGTGTGTGTGTGTGTGTACAGTGCGTGTGCTTACAGTACTTGCGTGTACTCCTGTGCTAACTTGACCAGGCCGTCATATTTTACAAGCAGGTTGAAGCGTGTCAACTCCCTTCTTAGTCTGTGTGTGTATGTTAATGTGTATTTCTCTCTGTACGTGTGTCAGTGTGTGTGTGTGTGTCAGTGTGTGTGTGTGTGTGTGTGTGTGTGTCCTGGCCAGGAGTCAGGAGCAGACCTCGTCCTCGACGCCCACTCACACACCCTCCAGCTGACTGGCGCCATGGCAACCGGGAGATCCAGTGATGCGGGCAGGAGAGCCAGACAAGGTCCTGCCTGTGTGTGTGTGTGTGTGTGTGTGTGTGTGTGTGTGTGTGTGTGTGTGTGTGTGTGTGTGTGTGTGTGTGTGTGTGTGTGTGTGTGTGTGTGTGTGTGTGTGTGTGTGTGTGTGTGTGTGTGTGTGTGTGTGTGTCTGTGTGTGTGTGTCCATAAGCTCATGCAGATATACTAAATTGCCTCATTTCTTTCTTTGTGTGTGTATGTACAGTATGTGTATTTGTGTGTGTGTTTGTGTGTGTGTGTGTGTGACAAAGAGAGATCAATTAATTATAATATATTATATTAATTATAATTGTATAAAGATAATTCACATTTTATACAATAATTTCCGTGATTGTTATTGTTCCGTCATTGTCCTTCTTTGTCTTATATATATATATATATATATAATGTTAGGGCTGTCATCCCATTAGAATATTTAATCGTGGTTAATCACACGATTGTCCATATAGTTAACTGTGATTAACGCATATTTATCTTTTCATAATGTACCTTAAAGAGATATTATTTTTATAATACTCTTATCAACATGGGAGTG
>NC_140181.1:16396290-16403790 GCF_963971535.1 Notolepis coatsorum
GCGCCGCGCTACGAGGGCCATTTCATTCTTGCATGAGGAAGGATAATAATGATAATCTAGCGTTGATTTCAGGAAGATTCGATAATCAGGCGAAAAATGACAACGTGATAAGTGTATTCCACTAAAATGCTATTATCGCGTCTTTTCCTGGAATTACTCAGAAGCACCCAAACTATATTCATATTCAAAACGGTATAAAACGGAAATGTACGGATGAAAAAACAATCCGTTTTGTACATGTTGACTGGAAGCAACTCACTGACAATCGACGGGTGTATTAGACCCATGGCTATAAGATAAGATATATTTTAAGCACTCGCAAATCTTGCAGTCCCCCCATTGATTAAAGCGATGGCGTACTACTAGCGCCCTCTGGTGCATTAAGCGATGCCGCAGAATGAGTTAAGGATCTTCTGACTCACTTTGAACTTCCTTAGGCTCCTAAGGAAGTAGAGGCGCTGCCATGCCTTCTACACTACACTGTCAATGTGTGTGGTCCATGTCAAGTCCTCAGATATGTGGACTCAGAGGTACTTGAAACTGTTCACTCTCTCGACCGGTGCCCCATAGATGCTGAGGGGGCTGTAGTCCCTAACCCCCGACCTCCTCAAGTCCACAATAATTTATTTGGTTTTGCTGATGTTCAGGGAGAGGCTGTTCTCCTGGCACCACAGTGCCAGGTTCTCTACCTCTCCCAGGTAGGCCCTCTCGTCGTTTGCAGAGATCAGGCCCACCACAGCTGTATCGTCAGCAAACTTGATGATTGTGTTGCTGTTGTGCTTTGCCACACAGTCATGTGTGTAGGGGGACTATGGTATTGAATGTTCAGCTGTAGTCAACAAATAGCATTCTCACATAGTTCCCCTGCCTCTTGTCCAGGTGTGATGCTGCCGTGTGCAACACATGGGCTATGGCGTCCTGGCGTGTTGGGGAGGGAGGAACAGATTCACTAGCTTCTCAAAGCACTTCATGGAGCTACAGGGCGATAGTCATTGAGGCAAGCGGGCATGGATTTTTGGGGTACAGGGACAATAGTGGACATTCTCAAGCAGGTGGGTCATGACAGACTGTTCTAAGGACAGGTTGAATATGTCAGTGAATACCGGGGCCAGTTGGTCGGCACAGACTTTCAGGACGCGACCGGGGATGCCGTCCGGTCCTGCTGCCTTCCTGGTATTCACTTTCTTAAAGGTCCTCCTCACCTCATGCTCTGTTAACCTGAACACTGAGTCTCCATCGGCAGTGGCTCTACACACCATTGCAGTGGCCTGTAGGCTGTTGGAATTTACAGCCTCAAACCGTGCATAGAAAGTAAAGTATTTAGCTCATTTGCCAGGGAGACATCAGTGTTCAGCATGGGGGGGGCCTTTGTAGTCTGTCATCGTTCTGAGGCCCTGCCACATACCCCTGGAATCAGCCTGTTCAAACTGAAGCTCCATCTTATCCCTGTATCGCCCTTTGCCTCAGTCACTGTTCTCTGTAAATTGTAGCATGGCGCATACAAGCTTTCCGGACTGATTTGTCTACCCAAGGCTTTTTGTTTGGGAAAACTCTAATTGTGGTGGAGGGGACTATTTCTTCTACCAGAGTACCAACAAAGTCTAGCACTGTTCCTGTGTAATCATTTATATTGTCTATGTTTTCACGAAACACGCTTTAGTCTGTGCAATCGAGTGCAGCTTGGAGCGTGTTCAGTTCAGTTCAGTTATTTTTTATTTCGGGTTTTGGACACATAACAATGGTCATTCCATAAATCGCCAAAGTTTTACCAGCTGCTATTGCAGCATTGTCCAATTGTCCGAAAAGGGCTAGGGAGAAGCACTAATGCTTGTCAGGCCCTACCCCTGAAGACTTACGTTTATTTTTTTATTTTTACATTTACATACATAGTACATACATAGTACATACATGTAGTACACATTACAGTACATACATATAGTACACATTACAGTACACATTACAGTATAGTATACCTGCAGTATATAATAGTGTATACAACACATATATAATGTGATATGAGATATATAGTACATGATATATACAATATAATATAGTACCATAATATAATAGTATATAGTGTAAATATAGTTTAATATAATATACAAATGAATTATAATATGATTATATAATGTAATATGATATAACGTACAATACAGTATCATGTGTATTCTTTTATTAATTAAATGCAATTAAAGCTCTCTGAGTCCACAGACCAATGCGTCACTTCTCACATTTTCACGGGAGCGCACTGTAGACTTTGTTTATACTTTGGCGTAAGAAAGATGCCGTCGTGGTCAGATTTGCCGAATGGACTAAGAGCTTGTGATTTATACCCGTCCTTAAATTGTGAGTAGCAATGATCTAATATATTCTCCCCTCTGGTGGGACAAGTCACATGTTTTTTTCGGTAAAACTTTTTTAAGATTCTCAAATCAATGAGTTTCAAATCTTAAATTGTGTTTCATGGATTTAATCGTGTTTCCTGGCAAAGACCAAGGCATACCTCTCCCAAAGTAACCTAGAGATGGTGATACATGCCTTTGTCACCACTCGCCTCGACTACTGCAATGCCCTCTACACAGGCATCGACAAATCCCTGCTTCGCCGCCTACAACTGGTGCAGAATGCAGCCGCGCGCCTCCTCACCAAAACAAAAAAACACGAGCACATCAGCCCAGTTCTACGGGCCGCCCAGACCTTGCAGGTTTTTAAATCACTTTTAAAAACCTACCTGTTCTCCCTGGCCTTCCCCCCCACTTAATCACCACTAGACCCCTGGCCCTTCTATCTTCTTTGCTTTACCGTGTCCTACGTGTTTTTATTACATTCATTGTTTTACTGTGTTTTTATAACTTTTTAATTTTATATCTTGCATCGTATTATTTCGTTTTTTATCAACCTGCCTGTGAAGCACTTTGGTGCCAGCTGCCGCTGCTTGGAAATGTGCTATATAAATACAATTGACTTGACTTGACTTGACTTTCATAATTGAAAAAACGATCAAAATAATCGTGATTATGATTTTTGCCATAATCAAGCAGCCCTAGTACATACTCTCTCTCTCTGTCTCTCTCTCTCTCTCTCTCTCCCTCTCTCTCTCTCTCTCTCTCTCTCTCTCTCTCTCTCTCTCTCTCTCTCTCTCTCTCTCTCTCTCTCTCTCTCTCTCTCTCTTTCTGCCTTTCTCACTCTCCCTTCTCTCACCCCACACATATCCTCAGGTGTAACTTTAAGAAATAAGTATCTTTCATCCTTTGTTCTGTATTTATCTGTAATCCTAGATGACGGGCCAGGATTACGTGGTTGGTTTGATACTAGAAGCTACGTCGCTCCTTCAAGCCGCCGGTGCAAGTCCGGACAGGCCGGTGGTTGGCATGGAGACAGGGCGGTGGTTGGCATGGAGACGGGCCCCTGTGGTCTCATGCTGCGCTCTTTCACCTCAGATGAAGGGAGAGATGAAGTGATGAAGAAAGAAACAAAAGCAACAGTTAAAAAAAAAAAAAAATCTCCCCCCTCCTCTTCCCCTCCCGCTATTCCTCTGGTTTTTATTTACCTTCAGCATATAGACTCAGGCTACTCCCTTTAACAAATGACTCATATAGCCGGTAGCTACAGTACAACTTTTCATTCTCTCTCATGTATGTTGGTTTTTCTGTGTTGTTTCTTCTTTTCAGCTGAGTTGGGGTGATTTACTTGCTGCCGAGGTGGTGTTGGTCTTACGGGCGTGAAAGGGGTTTGACGCGCTAATTCGTGTCAATTGCAAAGTTTTTGTTGAATGTCCACCTCTCAAGTGAACTAAGAACACATCCTCCTCTGGAGCACATTTCACACATCGATCAAACGTTCTGTACACTAGCGTTCATTTTGACGGCTGTTCAGATTTAGTTCGACATTTTTTGTCATTTTTATTGGAATAGTCTTTTGTTAAATTCTAATCAATGACACTTTAGCCTGGTATTATATGTTTATTATAGTCATACTCGTGTTCTTCAATTTCAAAGACTCAATAATAAATAATGACACTTCAATAACAATGGAAAACTCCACTTTGCTTGGATTGGCTGTCTTTTCATCACGGACAACAGCTAATGCATTCTTGCATAACGACTAAATTGGGATGGGGAGAAAAAGCATAGAAAATCAGGCGGAGAAAAAGAGGATAAAAAAAAAAAACTCTGGGTTAGATGTCTGGAAGCTTTCCGTGTCCCATTCACTGAACCTTTTCAGGGGACCTGCCATTCCTGTGTTCAGGCCTGTCAGGTGCGTCCCACACCTGTGGAGACGAGCAGCTGCAGCACACTGTCCAGTCTGCTGCCCACCTCATATCAGTGGCTCTCTGGGGCGGGTCAGTCAGGGAGGGCTGGTGAACCCATGAACTCTCAGAGGAAGTGTTGGTCGTGGGAATGCTTCTGGATTCTCTCTCTCTGCATCTCTCTCTTGGAGTAGTTATAAATAATCTATCCCGACTTGTTCTGTCAAACAAGTGCGGGTGACTGATGCTGATGTTGCTGATAAACCATCTTCCTCCCTCTCTCACCCCTCCTATTCCCTCTATTCCTCCTTCTCTCACCCCTCCTCTTCTCCCTCTATTCCTCCCATCTCTCCTCCCGTCATCCACTAGTTTCTTCTCCCCTACGATAGCCATGTTTGCACCGCAGCAACGTTCCCCCAGAACTAGGGACATGTTCAGGAACTAAGGGTAGGACTTTATCGAAGTCCAGGACCTTTGGGGGGGGGGGTGCTTGCGGCGCTGAACATGCTGAATGATCAAGTACTCACAGAATAGGCCTTCCTGGCTGCCTGCCTGCACTGCAAGGCGGTTGCTATGCAACATACACACTAACAACTAATTGCCATTCTTTTTTTCATAGTCGGGCAGATATGCCGTCTATTTACCAATGACGAACACTGTTTTAACATACGACCTAGGACCATTATTATACAGTTTTATAATATTTCTTCAGGTGAGAATGTACCCATTTAGATTTAAAATATGTAGTCAGAGGGCGGCTGAGTGGCGCAGTGGGCAAGGCGCTCGCCACTAACGCAGGAGACGCTGGTATCGAGCCCAGCTCTCGGCGTTGCTACCGGCTTGGCCGGCCGTCATACTAACACAATTGGCAGTGTTAGAGGGTGGGAAAGCCGGTGGGTGGGGATTGGACGTTGTGGACAGCGACTCCTACAGGTCGGTTGGGTGACGCCGGTGCGGCGGAAACAGGAAGTAGCGGGGGCAGCGTGAGCCTCCCACGCGTTACTCCTCGCCACTGAGAGTTCGAGCTGCTGCGGTGAAAAGATGCGACAGGCTGCCTCCTCGTGTACCGGAGGGGACGCGTGATGCAAGGCTTCTATCCTCACTACAGCCTACCAGTGGGAGGCATAGTCTAGCAACGTTCAAGACAGGGGAGGGAATAATTGGATAATACGAAATTGGGATGGGAGAAAAATAGAAAATAAGGAGAAAAAGTGGATAGGAAAAAAAAGAATATGTAGCCAGTTTGTCCAAATGACACCTGTTTGAATTTTCTTCTGAGATTGAGTGGCTGCGACAGGACTGGGGGTTGACGCATGCCCAGTTTAACTGGGAATAACCAAAGAAGAGTCAGAGTCGAGTCCCATTACCCTAGTCCGAGTCCGAGTCCAAGTCCACTCTGGCAGCTGACATACAAAAAAAATAAAAATGTCTACATTAAACATAAATGACACAGCGGTCACCATTTGTACCCCCCCCCCCCCTTCCCCCATGCTGCTATGATGCCAGAATTTCCCCAAGGGGATCAATAAAGGAATATCTTATCTTATCTTTCAAAGGGAGCTTATTTACTTTGTGACACAATAGCCATCAGTATCTTATGATTATGGCCTATTACCAAAAATCTTTAAAATAAATAACTGTATTTATCAATGAACAAGTCCGAGTCCAAGTCAATGCTCGAGTCCAAGTCCAAGTCATCATGTCCAAGTCGAGTCACGAGTATATAACGTATTTCATCCATCTTCTGTTTCCTTCCTTCCTCTCAGGCGGTGGTGAACGGAGCAACGCCCCCAGCCGAGGGCCTATCAGAGAACGACAGTGGTGTGGAGCTGACCAATGAGAACAGCCCGCTGACCGCGGCGGAACCGCCCTCCCCCTTCAGCCCCAAACAGAATGGAGACGCTGCCTCGCCTGCAGGTAGACACACACACACACACACACACACACACACACACACACACACACACACACACACACACACACACACACACACACACACACACACACACTAGAGCTGTCCCTGAAGCCTGTTTTTGGGCTTTGAACTTCACCAGGGTTTTTCGGACGTTCGAACCTTCGTTTTGAATCCTGCAAAAAATGTGCTCCTAAATAATTTTTTGGGTTCAGTACTGTCGAGTAGGCACATAGCACACATTTACGCATAACGTAGCGCATATGCGCATATTGCTGTGGTTAGTTACTGGTCACGGGAGGCTTCAATATCATTTGGATGGTAATCCATTTTGTGAATCCATTTGTTGAAACAACTTTTTTTTTGGCCATCGGCTCCTGCTATCTTAACGTTAGCGAGCTAAAGGGCTGCGTTCTGCATGGCTTAATTAACGTGCATGACATACCTGTGTAACGTTAAGTAACTTGTGTTCCGCTGGGAAAGCATCAGCATCACTGCATACACTTGGTTTAATCCAAACGTCCGTTCGAAAACGTTGTATTATGAAATAAGACGGGTGAGTGCGAGTCACTCAACTCTCTCTTTTTCGCTTGATTGATTAATTTCCTGATAATGTATGACGGTGACCCCTTCTCATCCCGACTAGACTGTTGTCCTGTGTTCGCGCGTGACTTTCAAATGATTGTAAACACAACATAGTACTGTGATATTCTGATATATATATCACATTCTGATATATATTCTTCATGTACATTTAAAAACTGAAATTGAAAAATAAAAATAAATTAAGATTTGAACGCCAACGTAACAAACAAAGGTCCAAAACGTTCAAACGTTTGGGCTCAGCCCTAACACACACACAAATGCAAAATGTGTACACCTAGGCTAGGAATACACCTGTATATGGACAATCGGTATTGGCTGATTATGGTGTAAAAAACCTTATTAAGATTCGGTGTGCTTGTATTTTCATGTGTGACTGTTGGCTAATTATAGAATGGCATATAGTTCCGAATTGAACAAAATAATGGGACTCACAAGGACTTTTGTATAAAGAACGAATACATTTCGTCAATTTCTCCTTTGATTTAAATGGTTGTGTCTGTTATTTGTGATTTGAGTAAACCAGTTGATTATATGAAGCCTGTTTTGCACCTGAATTTGTTTCTTACAGCAATCAGTTTCACCCCAATATCCGTAGTAAACCAGCATGAATCACATACCGGCATACACGCGCGCACACACACACACACACACACACACACACACACACACACACACACACACACACCTACATGGGGGTAAACCCACTAACCAACCTAAAGAGCAAGCTATAGAG
>NC_140181.1:16408790-16438790 GCF_963971535.1 Notolepis coatsorum
GTGTGTGTGTGTGTGTGTGTGTGTGTGTGTGTGTGTGTGTGTGCGTGTGTGTGTGTGTGTGTGTGTGTGTGTGTGATTGCTTCCCCTCAGGATAAAGGTTCTTATCCAAACATATTTGAGAGCTGTTTGGCAGCAATTTCTGAAGGAAAACAAAGCTGAGGAGACCTGCAGGAAAATAAAACTAATGACTTTGAAGAGTCTAAAACTCCCTCTCTCTCTTTCTCTCTCTTTCTCCCAAATTCTCTCTTTCTCACCTCCCCTGCCTTTCTTTCTCCCCATCACCCCCCCCCCCCCCACTGCCTCCCTCTCTCTCCCTCTCTCTATCTCTCTCCCGCCCCTCTCTCTATTTCTCTCTCTCTCTCTCTCTCTCTCTCTCTCTCTCTCTCCTCTCTCTATCTATCCCCCCTCTCTCTCCCCCTCTCTCCTTCTCCCTCCCCTCTCCTTCTCCCTCTCTCTCCCATTCTCCTGTCTCTCTCTCCCCCCTCTCGCCCCTCTCCCTCCCCCCTCTCTCTCTCTCCCTCCCCCCCTCCGTTGTGTGCCGCTAAAACATTGAGTGTCGTTGCCAATTAAAAGACCTCTGCGACAGGTCCTGCATTATTATTATTATATACTCTCTCACTCTCCCCCTCTCTCCCTTCTCCATCTCTCTCTTCCCCCCTCTCTCTTTCTCTCCTCCCCCTATCTCTCCCGTCTCTCTCTCCCACTCTCTCCCTTCTCACTCTCTCTCTCCCCCCTCTCACTTTCTCTCCTCCCCCCCTCTCTCTCTCTATAGCACTCTATAGTCTCTCCATGCATGGCGGTCAGGAGGTCCTTGGTGTCTGCCGTCGGGGTCTCTGTGGCTCCCAGCCTGGAGCTGATGGAGCAGGACTCTAAAGACTCTGCCCAGAGTCCCAGCAGTGTGACCACCTCCTCCAGCACCGAAACACAACCCGAATACAAGGTACCATGGAGGGAGGAGGGAGGGAGGGGGGAGGGAGGGAGGGAGGGAGGAGGGAGGGAGGAGAGGGACAACGGGAGTGAGAGATTGAGGGAGAAAAGGGAGGGAGAGAGATAGTGTTTGTTTGTTTTATCTTGCAAACTTTACTTTTTTTGTTCTTTTCTGGATCGTTTTTTGTTGATTTTTGATTGTTGATTTATTTTTTTGTTTGTTATATTTTGAAAACTTTAACTTTTTTGAATTTGTTTTTTGAATTAGGGGTAGGTTGCTCTATAAGCCTTCGGCTTCAAACCTATCCTTTTCGTTTGTTTATTTGTGAAAATTTTCGAAAAAAATTTTTGTTTATTTATTTGTAAACATGAGAAATAAAATAATTCATTCATTCATTCATTCATTCATTCATTCATTCAGTGGTAATCTAAGGATTCTGCTCAGAGTAGCAGCACTAGGGATGGGCAAAGGTTTTGTTTAACTTTGTCACATATAAGGTACATTATAGTGAAATGCTTGGTTCTGTATGAGCCTCCTGAGATTGTGCTTCATACAGTAAAAAAAAGAAAAAAGAAAAAAAATACATGTAAAAAAAAAAAAGTACTAATCGATAGTCACTGGGAACTATTTGATTACTAATCAAAAATCGCGGGTGGTGTGGGTGGTTGGACAGCTTTTCTTTCCACATTTTAAGGCGGGCTTCAGATGGTGTTGTCTCCAGGTGGAGCACTGCTGGTCAGTGTTTGCTTGGTCCTTTCAGTTCATAACGACCATCATCTGCACAGCTGGGGCCAGTGTGTGGTATGCGCAAATCTCGCGGCTTCTCGCCTGAAACCTTTATTATTGCCAGGTCAAAGGTAAACACGACCATGTTTCTTCACAAAGCCATCGGGGGGGGGGGGGGGGGGGGGGGGGGTTATGACTGCGATCAATACAAAAGCATGTTTTATGACTGGGATTTCGGTAAAATATATGTAAAATAGACATTACCTTTGTCAGACGGTACACGGCCATATGTTTCTTTTATTTTAAATTTTTTTTCCCATTTTTCAATTTTTTCTCCCGTCCCCAATTTCGCATTGTCCAATTCTACCCTCCCCTGTCTCGAACGTTGTTAGGCATGCCTCCCACAAGCCGGCTGCAATGTGGACGAAGCCTTGCATCACGTGTCCCCTCCGGCAGCCGTCGCATCTTTTCACCTGCACAGCGCAATATCTCAGCGTCTTCCCGTCTTCAAGTCATTCAGTAGGTTTTGTGATCTGCACGGCCTCAGCCAGCTAATCACCCAACCCACACGTGTATGTGAATCAACTCAGACTACCATTGACCTCATTCTGACCTCCGACAAGTCCAAGATCTCCAATAAAGGGGTTATAGCATGCGGGTTAAGTGATCATTATATGATATTCTGTACCCGAAAAAAACTAAAACAAAAGGCTGGCTGCCACAAAACAGTCACATCTAGAGACCTCAAAACCTACTCTAGCGAGGCCTTCAACCTTGAACTGGAGAGTCTGGACTGGTCAGATGAACTCAAATGGTACACTGGTTGAAGAAACATGGCTTGGTTTCAAAACCAAATTCTCAACAATACTAAACGACATGGCCCCCCCTAAGAACCACCAGGGTAAAAAATCGCGCTGAGCCGTGGATGCACTCCGAAATACTGGCCGCTATGAAAAACCAGAGACAAAAAAATGCTCTGAGTTTCGTAAAAGTCAGTCAAAGCTTACTAAAAGCAACGAGCAGTGAACTCCAAGCCACGTGACTGAACTCAAACTAGAAAGAAACAGACTAAGAAATGACGTAAACTCCATGATCAAAACTGCAAAAAGGAATTTCATCAATGACAAAACTGAGGAAAACAAAAACAAACCACGTGAACTTTGGAAATTACTCAATAATCAACTAGGATGCAGTAAAAAACTTAAAACCAGATTCTCAAACATAAACATAAAAACGGACAACACGCTCATCACAGACAAGCTGGATGTAGCCAATTACTTAAACATTTTCTTCACAAACATAGCCACAACACTGGTAAACAAACTACCCTCCCACTCAGGGCTTTATGGGGTAGAACACATAGTAGCTTACTACAAAAACCTAGGGGTCCGCAAGGACGACTTCAAGCTGGAAATGGTAACAACAGATGAGGTACTCAATAAACTGAGCGCCCTCCAACCTAACAAGGCCACTGGCCATGACAACATCCCCTCCAAATTCCTCAGAGACTCAGCAGCCGCCATCACCCCAATCATCACACACATAATAAACCTCTCCATAAAACAGGGACACGTCCCCAAGGACTTCAAAATTGCGAGGGTGACCCCTCTGCACAAAAAGGGCAGCAAATTAGACCCAGGCAACTACCGCCCTGTTTCTATTCTCACCTCCATCTCGAAAGTCATGGAAAAAATAGTCTACGAACAGGTCGAAAAGTACCTAGCGGAAAAAAATCTAATCTACGAATTCCAATCTGGCTTCAGAACATCCCACTCCACTGACACATGCCTTCTCTATTTGAATGACCACATCAAACAAGAGGTGGACGCAGGCAAATACTGCGGCATGGTCATGCTGGACCTACAAAAGGCCTTTGACACGGTCAATCACTCCATTCTGATTGACAAGCTAAAAGCAATTGGTTTTGATAGTCTATCAGTGAGCTGGATGCAATCCTACCTTGAGGGGAGGGAACAGATGGTGGAGGTAAACGGTACCCTATCCCCCCCCCCCTCACAGTGAGCTGTGGTGTTCCACAAGGAAGCATACTAGGACCGCTACTGTTCCTAATTTATGCAAATGACATGTCGTCAGCTTGTGACTGCAACTTGTTCCTGTTTGCGGACGACTCAGCCCTGCTGGTCTCTGACAAGAACAAGTTACAGGTTGAAAAAACCCTCAGCTCTGAACTAGGCAGAATCTGCATATGGCTCGCTGATAACAAACTATCATTACACATGGGCAAAACAGAGTCCATTCTCTTCGGTTCAAATAACAAACTCAGCAAGACCGACGGCTTCTCAGTTACAGTGGGTGACAATATTGTCACAAGGAAAGATGAAATTACCTACCTGGGTTCCATCCTAGAGGCTAATCTCTCCTGTGACAAAATGGCATCCAATGTAATAAAAAAAGTCAACCAACGAACTCGATTCTTGTACCGGATCTCCTCTCTGGTAAACAAGAATACCCTGAAGACTCTGGCAGGAGCACTCATTCAGGGGTACTACGACTATGCTTGCACCTCATGGTACCAAAGCACCTCAAAGGCGCTAAAAACAAAATTACAAACATCTCAAAACAAACTGGTCAGACTACTGCTTGACCTTACTCCTAGAACCCACCTCACCCCTGCCCACTTTGACAACCTAGGATGGCTTAGAGTAGACGACAGAGTACAGCAACTTGCAATGGGCCTGGTCTACAAGATACACTACACGACCAAGGTACCCATGTACATGTCAAAATACTTCCCAAAGGTCAGTGAATACCACGATCACAACACCAGAGGGAGCTCCACAAATCATGTTAAACCCAGATTCGGCTCAAATAAGGGACTAAACACGTTTCGCAATTATGCTACATCAATGTGGAACGCCCTACCCAAAGCTGTAAAGGAATGTGGATCACTACCCACTTTCAAAACCTCTCTCAAGGGACACCTACGGGAGACTGCAATTCAACACTGGCCCCTGTAAATATCCTAACCCAACCCCCTCCAATGTACAGTCATTTACCTAGTATGGTTTTGTCAATAGTCCAATGTACAATTTTGTTTGTTTGTACAGTGTCTCCCCCCCCCCCCCCCAATGTACAGTTTTACTTGTTTATACAGTGTGCCCCCCCCCCCCCCAACCACCTCCAATGTAAATTACCCAGTATGGTTGTCAATATCCCAATGTACCCAACCCCCCCCACCCAACCTCCTCCAATGTACAGTTTCTACGTCAAATGTATATACTCCCTTTTCTTGACTCCTTCTGTATCACAAACAGTACTGTATTTGCAAATCTGGTATGTCATAAATGTATAGATGTAGCAGTACTGACTATCTGTATGTCATGTATGTCATATATGTCCTGATGAATTGAAAATGGGGGACCCTGATGTAAACAAGACGAAAGTCTTTCTCTGGTCTGCATCCCCTTAACAATTGTGTGTATTGAGCTGTACTGTATTGTACCCATTCTGCAATCTGTTAATAAAGTTTTCAATCAATCAATCAATCAAGCGGCAAGGGTCTGCGTGGGAGGGACACGCCGCCCCCGTTGCTTCCTGATTCTACTGCGCAGGCGCACCAACCGACCTGTAGGAGTCGCTGTCCACAACGTCCGATCCCCACCCACCAGCTTTCCACCCCCTAATACTGCCAATTGTATTAGTATGAATGACCAGCCAAGCTGGTAGCAACGCAGAGAGCTGGGCTCAAACCCAGCATCTCCTGCGTTGGTGGCGAGCGCCTTGCCCACTGCGCCACCTAGCCGCCCGACCATATGTTTCTTAACAAAGCCAGGGAGGGGGGTCGTTTTGCAGGTTCCAGCCACACTCACACAGGTCCGCACGAGTGTTTTGAATAAGAAAATAGAAGAAAAGGAACCAGAAACGAGATATCTCGTTTTTGGCGCTCAACCGCTGGCTTTCAGAAACGAGATATCTCGTGATTGCCGCTCAATGAGTTAAGGTGAGACACCCCAGGTGAATAGGCAAAAAAAATATTTGAATAGATATCACTATGAAACTTTCCCAGTGTGTTATGTACATAACAACTTAGAAAAAATGTATTGCAAGTTTTCTGAGATCTTATGTTTATATATGCAAAATAGGCATTACCTCATTAAATATGCACTAATTTGCATATGACGTTTGGGTATAAATACCAACATTGGATGATGCTCGATTTTTTTAAATTGTTTCATTATGTTGACACATAACACAGTGAACTTTGTACAAGGGGGATTGTGGATATGTCTTTTTATCATCCCATAAATCAGGAAATGCTGTTTTTTGGTCTAAATGTAGATTGGTATCACGCCATAAATCCATCTCTACAGAATGTATGAATTAATGTTGAATGAATTAATGTAAATCTTTTTCTAATGTCGCCAATAGTAAAGACCCTAACCCTGTCAAAGTAGTACAGGGTATTTACTATGTGTACTTAAAGATGACAAAGCTCCATAACAAAGTTGATGGATCTTCAAAGGTATTTTGCTTTTGTGTGCTTTTGTGCGCTGGCATTCGTGCATGTTTACACATTCAAATGGCATAGAAGTAAGTCAATAGAGCGGAGCCTCCTTCAAGAGGGTCAGACTCCACGGCAGAGCTGAGTGGATTTCATGGTGTGTTGAGCTGCTACGGCTTGTGATCCACTGGTGGTTGTATGTCACCACAGACACATAGCACCTGGTTGTAAAGACTCATAGAAAAGGAGAAGGAAAGAGAAGAGAGACAAAGAAAGAAAGAAAGAAAGAAAGAAAGAAAGAAAGAAAGAAAGAAAGAAAGAAAGAAAGAAAGAAAGAAAGAAAGAAAGAAAGAAAGAAAGAAAGAAAGAAAGAGAGAAAGAAAGAGAGAAAGAGAGAAAGAGAGAAAGAAAGAAAGAACGAAAGGAGAGAAAAGCTAATTACAGCATAATTTGCCTGCTGTCATATTATATTGTTCTTTAATTTCTTTTACTTTCAGTGAAATCAGCAGTGTCATAAAACCAATACCTTGCTTTGTTGTGTTAACTTTTGCCCTAACGAAAAAGTATCATTATCCTGGTATTTTTACGAAAAAGTATCCTGGTATTTATGAAAAAGTATGGTATTTACAAAAAGGTATGTTGGAATGGCTTTGGTTTGGAGTCACTACTATGATGATAGTGATGGAAAATACGATGATATTATGGTTTAAATTGGATTATACCATTATATTATTATGTACGTGCAGAAGTTGTACTGTACACATTAATAATGTCTTGTCTTGCATGCTGTCTTTTATACTGCTCCATTGTTTATTATGGCCTGTGACACATTGCCGCCACCAACCAGTGGGAAACGCATTAGTTTTACTTTCAACACACTTGTAAATGTAATCAAATTTGTCACACATTCCAGCTAAGACGCAAAAATACACGATGTGATTTATTCCAGGTTTGCCGCCGTCATAGTCGATACATAGGAAAAAAGCCAGAATGACGAGCGTGAACACAAACTTAAGGAGAGGCTTATGTTCGTTTTATTGCCAACAAAGTCTTGCCAAGGGTTTTGTAAGATGATATTGTTGTACTACAGTGGCACTCGGTATCACGTTACCCCTCCTCCTGTTCCCTCTCTGTATTTCCTCCTCCTCCCTCTGTATCTCCTCCTTCAAGGCTCTTGTTATTGGCAAACTAGTTTGAAAGAAATCCACATCTTTCAATTTTTTTTATATTAATTAATTCATTTGTTCTCCTCTTTCTCTCTCTTTTCTATCCTTCTCTCTCCACCTCACTCTCACTCTCTCCACCTTTTTGTATCCACCTCCCTCTCTCCATCTCACTCTCTCCCTCTCTCTCCACCTTACTCTCTTCACCTCACTCCCCCCTTTCTCTCTCCATCTCACTCCCTCTCTCTCTCCACCTCACTCTCTCTTCACCTCACTCTCTCCACCTCTCGCTCCACTCTCACTCTCTCCACCACCCTGTCTCCACCTCCCTCTCTCTCCATCTCACTCTCTGTCCTCTCTCTCCACCTCACTCTATCTTCACCTCACTCTCTCCCCCCCTCTCTCACCACCTCTCTGTCTCAACCTCACTCTCTCTCCACCTTTCTGTCTCCACCTCCCTCTCTCTCCATCTCACTCTCTGTCCTCTCTCTCCACCTCACTCTCTCCACCTCACTCTCTCCCCCCTCTCTCTCCACCTCTCTGTCTCCATCTCACTCTCTCTCCTCTCTCTCTCCACCTCACTCTCTCTTCACCTCACTCTCCACCTCTCTGTCTCCACCTCCCTCTTTCCATCTCACTCTCTCATCTCTCCACCTCACTCTCTCTTCACCTCACTATATCCCCCATCTCTCTCCATCTCACTCTCTGTCCTCTTTCTGCCTCCACCCCACTCTCACTCTCTACCTTTCTGTATCTACCTCCCTCTCTCGCTCCACCTCACTCACTCTCCACCTTTCTGTCTCCACCTCCCTCTCTCCATCTCACTCTCCCTCTCTCGCTCCACCTCACTCTCACTCTCTCTCTCTCTCCACCTTTCTGTCTCCACCTCCCTCTCTCTCCATCTCACTCTCTCCCTCTCTCTCGCTCCACCTCACTCTCACTCTCTATCTCCACCTTTCTGTCTCCACCTCCCTCTCTCCATCTCCCTCTCTCTCTCCACCTCACTCTCTATTCACTTCACTCTCTCCACCTCACTCTTCCTCTCTCCACCTCTCTCTCTCTCTCTCGCTCCCCCCCCCCCCCCCTTCCCTCCCTCCTTTCCCATCTGCAGGACAACAAGGGTTTTGGCATTGGTGAACTGGTGTGGGGGAAGATCAAAGGTTTCTCCTGGTGGCCTGGCATGGTGGTGACGTGGCGCGCTACTGGCAAACGCCAGGCGACTCACGGCATGAGGTGGCTGCAGTGGTTTGGAGACGGCAAATTCTCTGAGGTGAGGACGGAGGAAGGGATGGAGGGAAGGGTTGGGGGGCTGGATGAAGTGATGGATGGATAATGGACGGATGGATGGATAGGTGGGAGAGCGATAGAGAGAGAAGGGAGAATGAGAATGTGGGGACAAGGGAGAATATCAAGCCCGTTACATGAGGACCTGGTGCAGTTTATTTAAAGGAAACCTTCAGACTGGTATTCTTAATCTGGACCCATTATTAACCTCTTAAGCCTGAGCGGTCCGGTGGTGGACCGCAAATGACATCACGCAATAAATCCATCTCTGTATGCATTAATGTTGCGTTTTTTTTCTTCTCAAATGTCTGGTCATTTTTAGCATGGTGTTATTCACCGTCAAAGATTAATTATTTTGGTGGGCATATTCTCCTTTGGTTCATCGCAATTTACTCAAGCCTAGTAAGTTAACAGACACAATATTTCTGACACTGGGAATACATTCCCTGAGATCCACAGATGTCCCTAGATACCAAGAACATGCAAATGGACCTTGTACAAGTGGAGCAATCTTCCATTTACTACTATTTTTAGGTGGATTTTCCGAAAATAGGGCTTAAGAGGTTAATAAGTCATGGGAGGAAGTTTGCATTGCCAGTGAGGTCATAGATAGGGTGACAGGATGGCCTAGTGGGGGGTGTTTTACACATTATGGTAACCTCAATGCCAACATGACCTTGGCACTGAACCATCCCCCCCCCCAACTGCACTGCAGGCGCGACCCTGTACTTTTGATACCTCTGAAGAAGCTTCCTCTGTCTTATGTTATTGGTGTCTATTTTATTCTATATTCTTCTCTTATCTCTCTCTCTCATTCTCTCTCTCTCTCCCTCTCCAGGTGTCAGCAGATAAGCTGGATTCTATTACAGCCTTCCCTAAGTTCTTTAATCAGGCTTCCTACACCAAGCTTGCTTCCTACCGACGGGCCATCTTCCAGGCGCTGGAGGTGAGTTTCCACTTCGTTCATGAAATGTTGTCAGTGTAATGTGCATCATACGCAAAGCTACACAGGTATATATAGTCTTACACACAATGACTGAATGTAAATGTACACACGGGCGTACGTAGGGCTGGGCGATATGACCAAAAACGTTATCGCGATAAAATTATAAAATTATTTTCATATAATTCGATATCGATAATTATCGTCGATATAATGTCCGTCAAGTTTAATTAACTTCTTATGCTGCTGCGAATGTCTCAAGTCGAGTTGATGTCGTCATCAGTCTGCGCACGTTAGCCGACAAGCGGAGTATCTCATGACAATAAATATGACACTAAAATACTCTCTTCCGCCACAATATATTGAAACGACGTCCACTGTATATCCCACACTACCATAAACGTGGCCTCAGAATTCAAAACACACACATACTCGGCACGTAAATATATAAAAACAGCGACGTGCAAGCTAGTTAACCTAGCCAGCCTGTTGGTTCTAAGCGGAGTATTCCATGACAATGTGCTAAATATGACACTAAAATACTCTCTTCCGCCACAATATATTGAAACGGCGTCCACTGTATATCCCACACTACCATAAACGTGGCCTCAGAATTCAAAACACACACATACTCGGCACGTAAATATATAAAACAATGCCGTGGAAGCTAATTAGCCTAGCAAGCCTTGTTGAGTGAGTCCTACCTCCTTCCGGGTCTCGGCCATCTCCTTCACTGATTGGTTGTTAGCTGTTGTGCGTAAGTACGTCATCACGTAACGCTGGTTGTTGTTAGTGAGTGTGTTGAGCCGAGGCTGAATGGAGGAGATACTATTGGAACGGAGCCAAGCTTGGAAAATCGATATATCGAAACTTTGCGACCACGTTTCATGTTTATTTCGAGGAAATAATTTATCGCGATAGTTATCGTTATCGTTTTATCGCCCAGCCCTAGGCGTACGTTATGTTTGTATTCGTTTTATTTTGTATTCTACTTTGGCAATATGTAACAGAAGTATTTCACACCAGTGAAGTTTATGGAATGAAGACAAATCTAATTGAGAGAGAGAGAGAGAGAGAGAGAGAGAGAGAGAGAGAGAGAGAGAGAGAGAGAGAGAGAGAGAGAGAGAGAGTTGACAGGGTATTCTATTCCAAGCTAGTATCAGGGCAGCCTTCCAAGCGCTGGAGGTGAGTTGCTCAAATCCCGGCGGGATCAATTAGTCAGGGCTGGGTTTCCTTGATCACCAAACATTCCAATATCCCAGTGTACCCAACCCCCCCCCACCCAACCTCCTCCAATGTACAGTTTCTACGTCAAATGTATATACTCCCTTTTCTTGACTCCTTCTGTATCACAAACAGTACTGTATTTGCAAATCTGGTATGTCATAAATGTATAGATGTAGCAGTACTGACTATCTGTATGTCATGTATGTCATATATGTCCTGATGAATTGAAAATGGGGGACCCTGATGTAAACAAGACGAAAGTCTTTCTCTGGTCTGCATCCCCTTAACAATTGTGTGTATTGAGCTGTACTGTATTGTACCCATTCTGCAATCTGTTAATAAAGTTTTCAATCAATCAATCAATCCCAGTTTCGATTGTACTTCTAACGTTCTACGGAGGTTTCTGAGGATCACTGGTGTTTGTATGTCACCACAGAACATCTGCTTGTAAAGGTTTGTACTGACATGTCCCAGCACTCCCAAGAAAAGGATTGATTGATTGATTGATTGATTGATTGATTGATTGATTGATTGATTGATTGATTGATTGATTGAACATTTTATTAACAGATTGCAGAATGGGTACAATACAGTACGGCTCAATACACACAATTGTTAAGGGGATGCAGACGAGAGAAAGACTTTCGTCTTGTTTACATCAGGGTCCCCCATTTTCAATTCATAATGAATTGTAAGTGAGGGTGCAATTAGCACCGTGCAATCCATTCTTTGTGGATCTAGCCCTTGGTGTGTCACATTTTCACTTTTTTCCCCCTTCCCTCAACCACTCGCCCTCTCGCTCAGAGGAACAGAAGGCCTTATCATAATACTATGGAGGGCTCACTTAAAGCAAGTCAGGGGGGGAAAAAGGGGACATAACTAGTTCGTCTGCTCACAAACAGGGGATCATGTAACACAGCCTGTTCATTATGTAGGTTCTGGACAGACATTTACGCATGGCTTTTATTTACATTCATCATTTATCATTCATCATTTGCATAGGCTAATTCGGACAAGCACTGCGTGTTACTCAAGATAGTATGCTAGCCTACATGTAACATTATCAAATAGTATCAAAGAGGGAGGGAGAGAGGAGGGAGAGAGGAGGGGAACAGAATGGAGAAGGAGTTCCCAGTAGAGGTGTGCTACGGATCGGAGAATTGTTGTGAAAACATGTCAAGCAGTTTCTCTGCCAAAGGACATAATAGTTCACTGGAAGTGTGAGTGTGAGTGTGAGTGTGAGTGTGAGTGTGAGTGTGAGTGTGAGTGTGTGTGTGTGTGTGTGTGTGTGTGTGTGTGTGTGTGTGTGTGTGTGTGTGTGTGTGTGTGTGTGTGTGTGTGTGTGTTTGCCAGCCAGCTGCCCACTAAAATAAGCACAGATGCTCTTCTAAAAGGGATCCCCCTGTACTTACTTTCACAGTCACTCACTCAGTATGAGAGTTTGTACCAGACAGGCACGCAGACTAACAGCTGGCAAGTGGCTGAGCCCAGAAAAACACACAGAGAGACAGATGGACAATATGGTTGTCCCCAAACTGAAGAATTTTTAATCCACTAATAATCAACTTCCTTGAGTAATTGATTGGCCTATTATCTCAACAAATTTGTAAAATTTCTTTCCCCACACTTACACTGATCATGTAAAATAATATCTTTTTCATCAAATGTTAATTAACTCTCTAAAGCCCATGCGACACTAGACATGTTCGATATGTGTTCGAGTATCGATAAGAACCGAACGTTGCTAGCTGGCGGAGCCATAGATATTATGGCTGGAGCTGCGCTTGGGCGAAAATCAGACTTGCCACAGGATTTTCAAAATAGAGTATCGATATGAACCGAATGCCTATCGCACCAGTGCTACTGAAGTAAATCCATTCATCGCACAGACCGTGCAACAAATATTTCGCACTGTACAGCCCTGCTAACAGGGATTAGCCGGGTCCCGTTGTAGCTATGCCACGCTTTAAAGATAGGAGTGCATCACCTTGTTTGTAGAGCTATATCTATATTCTATATTATAGCTATGGAGACAATACTATGGTCATTTGACAGTGACTTTCTTCCGTCCAAGATGCAAAAAAGAGAGAATTTTTCCATGCATACGTTCGCGCGTTATCCCGTGGGGGAATATAATTATAATTTCAGAGTGATCCGCAACGTGAATTCTACTATAAGCGTTAGGCTTGGGCGGTATGACGGTATTACGGTATACCAGGATATTTCGAAATCCCGCCGGTATGATTCTCAATACCGTGACGTCACAGACTGCTATTACACTGACACGGAGTAACTGGCTATCGTCCTGGGAGCTAACGTTAGTAGTACTAGGCTGGTGCGGGCTAACTGGCTATCGTTCTGGGAGCTAACGTTAGTAGTACTAGGCTGGTGCGGGCTAACTGGCTATCGTTCTGGGAGCTAACGTTAGTAGTACTAGGCTGGTGCGGGCTAACTGGCTATCGTCCTGGGAGCTAACGTTAGTAGTACTAGGCTGGTGTGGGCTAACTGGCTATCGTTCCGTGATTTGTTTACTTGGTAACACGGGTTGCTAAGGAATTTAGGTTTGAGGTTGAAGAAAGTGCACTTTTAGGTTGAAAGAACGGCCCTAATGTCAACGTGTTTCAATATAAGCGTTATGTATGGTGATAACGAGTATATTGTTTGTAACCAATAGTGTACTATGGCCTCTGTTTTGGAGGACTTTGTAGAGTCCCCATCAGTAGCACTGTTAGATCAGTGTACTAAGGAGCAATTGTTATTAATTGCTGATAAATATGAAATTGAGATACCTGATAAACTGAAGATGGCCTCCACATTGCCTGTGGTGCATTTTTCCTATTGCTAGGTTTTAGTGAGTTTTTCCTTACCTTCGCGTGGGGTATGTCTGGGAGTGTTGCATTTATTTAAAAAAATATTTGACCTTATGGTGTTCTTGTTTTGTTCTTGACTTATTGTGATGTTTCTTCTTGACTTGTTTAAAGAAGACGTGTACGGCCCATGGGGACATTAACGTGTGTTGTCGGGCCTTACAGATACATTTGATTTGATTTGATTTGGCTGTCAAAACCAGTTTAAAGGCAGGTTTGGTAGAGAAGGGTGGTGTTATCAAGCCAGCTGGGGGACCAACTCTCAGTTTTGAGCAACAGAAGGAACTTCTGCTATTGCAGAAGGACCTTATGCTGGTGGAGCAGAAACAGGAAGAAGTAAAGGAGAGACGAGAGTTGGCTTTAGAAGAAGTAAAGGAGAGACAAGAGCTGGCTTTAGAAGAATTAAAGCAGAAGACTGAGCTTGCCAGATTAGAACAGCAGCATATGAAGCTAGATCTATTCAGGGATGGTAGGATGTAGGGCTGTCTTAAATACTTCGAAGCTTCAAAGCTTCGTTCGATGGGCATGGGATTCGAATATGAAAATACAATTCGATTATTAAAAAAAATGATTTTTTTAAAATTTTAAAAATCTTTAGCAAAATCAACTCTGCCTCTCTTTGTTAATTACAACAAGCAATGCTGTTTGTTATTTAAGATGAGGTCGGACTCGGCACTGACAGATTTGTGTTCATTGTGCTGCTTTTATAAAGCCTCAAATGGCGGCTTACAATATTTCATGAAAGCAAAGTGTTTAGTTTGTCTAAGATTTAAAAAGGTTTAAACTTTACAGCACTGACAAAGTTGAACAAAGTGCTGTACAAGTCCCACAACATTAAAAAAAAATATATAAAAAAATAAGTATTACTTTTTTTTTATTACATTTTTTATTTCGAAGCTTCGAATTAAAAATCTAATCTCGGCCCCGAAGCTTCAAATTCCAAAAAAAATAAACCGGAGGTCAGCCCTAGTAGGATGCTCAGTTCAGAGGTCGCTGAGGTTACTGGTGATCCGTCTCGGTGAGCGGCCACCACGTTTGACCTTTGACCTCTGTGATCTGCGTTTGCTTCCCAAATTTAATGAGAAGGACACACAGACTGAGGTAATCTTGAAATATCTAGATGGGAATTTACCTCTTTCCGAATGCAGGCTGCATCCAATCCTCTGCATATATATATCGATCTCTCTGAGCTTTTAACCTATAGCCAATGAAATTCTAGAAATGGTCATGTGGGCTGGGAGGACCAATGGAACATTCCTATAGTTTCTCTCTATACTCTGGTGCGCTCTCTCGCAAAACGAGCCATCAGGCTAGAGGATAGAGAGGGGCGCTTGTCCCTGATTTTATAATAAAATGGCAAAAAGACATAAAGAGGTATAATAACAAGCATTGGAACTTGTTTTGGATGACCCAGATAATATAAATGAAAAGGACTCTGAGCCAGAATGCTAGGACAGTGATGATGACAATCAAGAGTAGATAGACAAGCAAACAGACACACAAGTAGAAAGACATACAGACGGGCAGACTCTCCACAGATCCACAGGTTGTGGAGAACTTGTTTTGACTTGGTCCTGTGTGTGAAATAACAGCAGCTGTCCTTTGACCTCAACCCACCAGTATTGTTTATCTTTCTTTCTTTTTTTTCTACTTTCTTTCATTCTTTCTTTCTTTCTCTTTCTTTCTTTCTTTCTTTCTTTCCTACTTTCTTTTTTTCTTTCTTTCTTTCACCTTTCTTTCTTGTCTGTCTTTTAATGGTCTATTCTATGGGTCCACCTGCCTTTTTGTGTGTGTGTGTTTGTGTGTGTCTATATGGTTGTGCGTGCACATGCCTGTGTTTGTGTGTCTGTGTTGTATGAAGACATTGTTTAAAGTGTTTTGTGTGATGGCTGCTTCATTACCATGCCCACCCTGGGGCCATGAAGGCTTGAAAGGTATCCGTGTTTCATTGAACCGGTGCTTCTCTCACAGGAGTCGTGTTGTCTGAAGTAGATAGCTAGCTAGCTAGCTAGCGGTCGGTTAACATCTCATTTGTGAGGGCGGCTAAGTGGCGCAGTGGGCAAGGCGCTTGCCACTAACGCAGGAGATGCTGGGTTCGAGCCCAGCTCTCGGCGTTGCTACCAGCTTGGCTGGTCGTTCATACTAACACAATTGGCAGTGTTAGGGGTCGGAAGTAGCAGCATGATTCTGGAAACATGCGTGTCCGCCTGCTAACATCGCTAATGTCTCGTTAGATTGGAATGAAGCTAACATTAATGTAGGTCTGTTACCGCTACGTTTTGACATCGACGTGATGAGACATTTTCAACACATCCCCTTTGATCAAATGTATGCCCTCGTTGGCAATGATAAATGTTCTCATTGGTTCATTGATAACATAACATAACGAAACATAAATGTTATAAATTCTTTTCACACTCCATTGGTTCACATGTTTTCCATACAGCCACAGGAGTATGATGTCAGTTCAACGAAACGCAGATACTTTCTAGCAACAAACCAACCCTGTCTTTCTGTTTTGTCTGCCTGGTTGTCTCTTGTCTTTGTCTCGGGCTTCATCTGTCTGGCGGGCCTACGCTCGTCTTTCAACCAGCTGTCTGTCTAAAGATAATCGTCTTTACCTTTCCTCTTCCTCTTTCTCATCGTTCACCCTTCAGTACTCGTCCGTCATCCTTCAGTCACACTGTAAAGGCCCAGTCAGTGAGCCGAACAGCAAGACGTGCTTTCATTCTTTAGTTAAACTCTTGACACAAGGATTAACAATAGACAAACGGGTAAATATGAGCTTAAAAGAGTTTTTATGGTTGTTTTGTGGCAGTAAACAGTTGTTTATGTTGGCAGTTGGCAATAAAACAGATCTATATTCCAGTTTACAATGGGTTAAGAAAGTTCCATGTAGTGTATTTTCCATCTACAGATCTAGAGATTCTATGTGAATATACCCCATATTGACATGCCCCAAAATATCACAGATTGTGGCTTTGACTATCGTACGGCGAACAGCGAACGTACAAGTAAAACACCTGTATGTATTCGCAACTGAAAGTGCCTCACCAAGAAGTGACCAATCTGAGAGAGAAAAAATACCTTTATTTAAAGCCTGTCATTAAATAATTGCATGTGCGATTTTAATACAAACAATCTCCACCAGGTGGCAGTTACACATTTCTTCTCTCTCTCACAGAGCAAAACACACCTGCAATATTTAACCAATACAGACTATTACACACTATTACACTGTTACACTAGCACACTATTTTACACTAGCACACAGTGCTACATGGTAAGGTGAATATATTTGTCAGGTTTGGTGGAAATCAAATCAGAGGATACACTCATTTGAGTATTGAACGTTTGGCCTGATGGCTACGCTAGAGGAAAGGCCATGGGGTCACCAACATCAAGAGGATTCTTCCTCTTGTGGTCATGAATGTGCACTGCAAATCTGAAAGAATTAGAACAAAAGGTATTTGAGATACATTCATTCTAAAATGTAAGGTTTGGCTTGATGGTGGCGCTAGAGGAAAGTTGCAAAAGAAGGGAGTAGGGACCGCACTCGGGGAATATCGTTGTTTTTATTTTTATATGCACAAGTTGTATAACGCACAAAACGCTTTCAGCCATCCGGCCTTCATCGGTGTCAGAGGAAAGGTCATGGGGTCAACGAAATCTATAGAGTTCGTCCTACATAAATGTGCACAACAAATATTAGACTGATTGGCCTTGTAGTTTGCGAGATATAGCTGCAGACGGAAAGACAGACAGACAGACGCAACCGATTACATGATCTCCCCAGGCCTGGTGGAGATAATAATGTGGACACCATTGGTTCCTTTGGGCCTGATGGCGCTGGGTTCAGGGGGCCAGCACCTACCAGACTGAGTTGGTTGACAGCGACAGCAAACAGAGCAGGCAGATAGTGTAACCCGACACTTCCTCAGAGCGAGGCAGACAACGAGCGAGTGAGAGGGAGAGAGAGAGATAGAGAGGGAGAGAGAGAGAGAGAGAGAGAGAGAGAGGAGCTTCTGTCGGGGAAACAAATCGCGCGAGGAAGCAGCAGTAGCACATACTCATTTACACACAACCTGGACCTCGCGGGGAAGCAGCAGTAGCACATACTAATTTACACACAACATGGACCTCGCGGGGAAGCAGCAGTAGCACATACTAATTTACACACAACATGGACCTCGCGAGGAAGCAGCAGTAGCACATACTCATTTACACACAACCTGGACCTCGCGGGGAAGCAGCAGTAGCCAGTGATGTACCTGAGCGCGTTCAATGAACGATCGTTCATGAACGCGTTCGTATTTTGGGCGAACTTGAACTGAACGTAATGTATATCCGCTAACTGAACGTAATTGAGAACGCGTTCATTCTCAGCCCTGTGTAACGGAGTTCAAAAGTGCGTTCATTCTCAGCACTCTATTATAACGGCGTTCAAAGATGTGCCAGATTTCATATGCATTTCAGCCGAAAACTCAGTTAAAACACACCGTAAACAGGCTACAAAAGTATGCGTAAAACCACCCGATCTGGCAACGCGCCTGCTGCGTCACCAGACAACACAACAAGCAGTGGAACAGAATCTGCGCGCAGAAGCCGAGAGCTGCAGCAGCACTCGCTCAGTCAGAGTCAGGCTCTACCTCTAGACGTCGGCGTATGCATTTAAAAGAGTTTACAATTCAAACTATTTGATAAACTTCTAATTTCAGCCCGGAAATGCATTCTGATAAACTGGATTAAGGATAAGCCTCCATTTTTACAAATGTGGTATAGAGAGATGAGATCTTCGGTGTGCTACCCCATGAAAGACACTGTGCAATGCATAGATGCAACGACGCTTCCTTTCAGGAGGTGTGGGCCCCACTATTAGACTATTTTCCTGCTGAAATGTCTCGGATCCTTCTAAAGGCCCAGTGCCCCATTGTATGGACAGACCTAGGATAGGAAAACATAAATATATGTATGTCTACATGTGAATGGGCTCGAGGCAAGTGCAATACTGCACAGTGCCTGTCTTGGTTTGCTTTCCTTTTTGCTTGTTTTTCTTTTTGTTTTGTTTTTGCTTGCTTATGGTGTGGATGATGGCATAGAGATGAACTGGAGGACGCCCCCCCCCCCCCCCCCCTTGTCCCAATGTGTGTTTTTGTAATGTAAGTAACTGTACGTGAAAAATCTATAATAAAAAAATAACTAAAAAGAACTAAATTAGTTCATTTTTGAAACCATGAACTTTAGTTCAACATTTTGAATTATGAACTATGAACTGAACTAGTTCATTTAAAAAATTGTGAACTGTGAACTGAACTAGTTCATGTAGAAAGTGAACTTTCCCAACACTGGCAGTAGCACACAGCCTGAAATCCAAAGTGAGAAAAATTTGGCTTTTGAGTACTTGATTAGAAATATAAAACAATGCTTTTTTTAAAATTTTTATAAAAGCTTACAGATGTCTTCAATAGACTCACATGAATTGTGTAAAGTTGCCCAAATAGTGCTAGGAATAGCAATGCATGTCCCCTTTAAATAAGACTCCCAACTTTGAAGGAGTCTTTCCAAGCTCTCTCTCTCTTTGTCTCTCTCTCTCTCTCCCTCCATCCCTCTCTCCCCCACAAATGCCTATTCTATATGCATATAATTTCACAATCTCACACTCTCTCTGTTCTCTATCTCTTCTGTCTCTTATCTCTCTCTTCTGTTTCTTACCCCTCTCTCTCTCTCTCTCTCTCTTTCCCTCCCTCCCTCTCTCAGATGGCCAGTATCCGGGCTGAGAAGACGTTTCCTGCCAGTGATTCAGACAGCCCAGATGAGCAGGTCAAACCCATGCTGGACTGGGCCAATGGTGGCTTCCTGCCCAAAGGAGAGGAGGGTCTCAAACCCACACACAACGCTGGTGGGTTCACTTTAGATTCTTTAGACACTTTAGAGCCAGCCCCACACACATCACCAGTCAGCTTACTTTAGATACATATGAATGAATGAAGGAATGAATGAATGAATGAATGAATGAATGAATGAATGAATGAATGAATGAATGAATGAATGAATGAAAAGTGAATGAATGAATGAATGAATACTTTAGATACATATGGAGCCAGCCCCACACACATCACCAGTCAGCTTACTGGCTAGCCACTAGCATGCTTGACTGTAGTTAGCACACTTACATTAACTCTGCTAGCTGGACAATGCTACGGTAATTGTATTTGATTTAATGTTTAATTTGATACAACACAGCATCAACTCCGAGTTGTAACGTTAGCTAGTTAGCGACTAGCATGCTATGTATCTTGGCATTGCTAACTAGAGTAAAATGGGTGTTTCTCATGGCTAGCTAGATAGCTACTTGGCTTCAACCATAATGTGTTGAGAGGGTCTATGACTGTAGTAGTAGTAGTACACAATCTACACATGTATTAAAAGCATCCCAACGGGTGATCGTTCTTTGTCCCTGGGTATGCAGGCCCCATGGGAGCTAGTCTAGTCTCTCCTGTCCAGACATAATATAGAATAATATCATCAGAATCGGAAAGGTCTTTATTGCCAAGTATACTTTACACATAGAAGAATTTGCGTTGGACGTTACTGGTGCGACATTAGCGGACAGACATTAACAGACAGATAATACAATAAACTGGTGGAGTAAAGTAAAATGAAATATGAGCTAAGTTAAGCACAATAGAATAATATATTTATGAAATAAAATATAGGCCTTGTTGATGAGGCTCACTGCAGAGGGGAAGAAACTGTTCTTGTGGCGTGAGGTTTTGGCCCTGATGGACCGCAGCCTCCTGCCAGAGGGGAGTGACTCAAACAGGTTGTGACCGGGGTGGTAGGGGTCGGCCACAATCTTACCTGCACGCTTCCGAGTTCTGGAGGCGTACAGGTCCTGGAGAGATGGCAGATTGCAGCCAATCACCTTTTCAGCATCATATAAATTAATTAAACCATGGTTGAACCAGTTTTACACTAGTGAAAAGTCTTGTCCTGTCAAATGTTAAATGCCTGAGCAGATTACCAACAGATAACTTTAGGTGACCTGTGACCGTGCCTGGTGCTGTGGTTTCAGGTCAAAAGCCTGATTACCATCTGTGGTGGAATGTTTGGCTTGTTTGGTCAAGCTGAGGCACTTGGAAGCAACAGAAAAACCATACAACTGCATCGCTTAAAAGATTTCAGAATGTCTTTGACCAGAATCAGCATCACTCAGTATACTACTAGACATGTATTCTAACTACGTCCTCATTTACATTGTGCGTTATCTACTGTATATCACTCAGTTTCATCTCCAATGTCTTATGATGGAGTTTATCACCTATGTTGCCGTGTTCAGGCAAACATTTGTTCTGTCTACGCTACAGAACCCACACACGGGAAGGCTGGGTGGTGTAGGCAGTAGGGGTGTAACGATGCGACCTCACAACGATTAATTTCGATTACGATTATTAAGGCAACGATTCAATGCATCATGAAATCTCTTCATTTGACCACGATTCTATTCGATTAGTTTTCTATCCGTTAATTCGCCAAACAAATTTTGAATACACAAATGTGGCTGGGGGAACTGATTCACTCAGCATGAATAGACTATAGGTCAATAAAAACAATACACACACAAAAAATAGATTTTTTTTTGTGTGTGACTAATTTAGATTATAATCGATTCTAACATAATCAAATCGATGCAGTTGAATCGTCACATTAGAATCGACATGTGCTCCTAAATAAAAAGAATTAGGACCACAGTTTATTATCAAACTATTTGTTACATGCATATTATACTGTGTGTGTGCATACTAAGGGACAAACATCTGTACCAAAATCACACATTGGCCCATGCCTACTAGACGCAAAGGATATCAGTTGTCAAGCTGCTTTTGTATGTTGTAGTGTTGTCACCATACCAACATTTTGACTTTGATACAGATACAGATAGGAAATGTAATGGAATATATTATTAGATGACAGAATACAGAAAATTCTTTATACAATTATGTTTTATTGCCCAAGCCAAGGCAATGCTGACTCCGGGAGTCGAGACCGCAGCCTCTTGCATTGGTGACGAGCGCAATTTCCGCTACGCCACCTGAACACCTATACAATTATTTAATTCATTATAATTTAAACGCTATTGAAACATAAATAATCAAAAATAATAAAAATGATTCTGTTACAGCTGCTGAACTATATACTATAGCTACTGTCCATCAATATCTTCCTTTTGAATGAAATAGGTTCAGGAGAGAGAAAGAGGGAGAGAGAACAAGACACACACACACACAGATAGACAGAGAGAGACACAGAGACTCTTAGCCCCCCCTTCCCTCACTGTGCCTCTGAGCGTTCCCAGTGATAGCTTACAGTAGTTAGCGTTAGCAGGTTAGCTTAGTTAGAGTTAGCAGATAACATTACAGTAGTTAAGGTTTTCAGCGCGACGTGAGTATACAGGAATGGCGAGGATGCAAAGCATGTTAGACCATTGGTACCGTTGTTGAGTTTTCGTTGCACATAGAAACAGCGTGACTCGCGAGATGAGTTGTTACAGAGCTGGGCTGCGCTGCTCTGTGTCTATTATGAAATGACAATTGCGCGTTGACACGCCCACTACGCAAAAGGATTACTCGCACACTGAGCTCCTAAATGATGTTTCCGGTTCACACAAATCTATTTTTAGGGGCAAATGCGAGTGAAATGCTGGCACTGTAGAGCCCTGTGTGTAGGGGTCTAAGCATTCGCCTACCACCACAGAGACCCGGGTTCAATTCCTGGGTACCGCCCGGTACCTCCGGCTTGGTCATTCCTCCCTACAAAGCCGGCGGGGTATGAGTCCTGGTCGTTGCGATAGCGACTCCTACTGGTCGGTCAGGGTTCCTGTTCAGCAGGGAGGGGATCTGGGGGGGAGGTAGTGTAAACCTCTGTGCGTGTTACGCTCTCCCAGTGAAACGCCTAGCTGTCAGGTGAAAAGAAGTGGCTGGCGACTCCAGATGTATCAGAGGAGGTGTGTGGTAGTCTGCACCCTCCCCAGATCGGTCAACGCAACAACCAGGAGGGAATTGGCATAATGACAAAATTGGAAACACACACATGTCACCAATGGGTATATACTGTAAATCAAAACTATTCTCGTCTTTCATAATCTGCGAGTTACTGACACAACATCTAATCCATCACTGCAACAGTACCGCTTGTTAATTACTCCTTAGAAGGTCTTCATCATACACAATGTCTTCCCTAGGATGTTCCACACCACTGCTTCAACGTGGTTCACCACATGTGCGGCAGGCAGTAGCCGAAAGGCAGAGATAAGCGAGCCTACAAGCCGAGCAACTTTACATTCCTGGGCTCTTTAGTTGGGAATTAGTTCAGTCCCATTAAACTTTTATTATCCCAGGGGGGAAATTCTTTTGGCAGCGAGAAAACACAATAAAAACAACAAAGACAAGACTAGAGGAACATGAAACATGAATCTAAAGGGAATGAAAGATCAACACGACCTCGTAAATTAAAATGGTGACGGCGGAGGCGACCATACAAGGTGCCAACCTGCTCATTGGGAGCAATTAGGGGTTAAGTGTCTTGCTCAAGGACACTCCGAAAACACGTCCTGGGAATCGAACCGGGAACCTTCCGATCACCAGACCACCGCTCTACCTCCTGAGCCACTGTAGCCCCCAAATTAACATTAGAATATGTGTGAATTGTTTATTGTTTATTGTTTAAAAGGATCTCCATTAGCTGCCACCTAAGTGGCGAGCTAGTCTTCCTGGGGTCCAGACAGAAAGACAACACAAAACATAACAATACATGAGATACATATGACAATCACAATTCACTTAATTAACCCTTTCACTGCCACACGACAGAAGGTTAACCTTCTGTTGTGTGGCAGTGAAAGGGTTAACCGGCTGTTGTGTGGCAGTGAAAGGGTTAACCTTCTGTGAATTGTCGCAGTGAAAGGGTTAGCCGTTTTGGTAGTGCGGCAGTGAAAGGGTTAACAATGATTAAAATTACTAAAAACAGTAAAACATTGTAGACATCATTATAAACATCATAATATTTTGCTCACATATTTAAGTAGTGCATTCTCAGGTGGTATTTGAAAGACACTTTGCTATTCAATTTACTTATGTTCAGTGGGCAGTTATTCCAATGATTGATGGCACGATAAACAACCGTCCTCTTTAAAGCATTTGATTTTGGACGTGGTAACATAATCTGTCCATCATCGGCTGACCTAGTAAAATAAGAATGAACCTGACTGCATCTGACAATTTGTTTGTATAAGAAAATAAGTTGAGACGAAAAGACAGTGTTCCTGAAAAATGTAACCCATCAAAGATCTAAAAACAATACACGATCACTGTTATCATAAGCCACGGTGCATGAGAATGCAACAATCAATAAAAGACCCAAATTTGCAACGTATTCATAATCACAGTGGTCATATTCAGCTGAGATTATATATATTTATTACATGGCGTTTTAACATACGCCGAAATGCTTGATTGTGATTGGTCAATAGCCCCTGACAGCGGTGAATTATTTTTCGATAACCACCGGTGATTATTGTTTTTCGCAGCTGGAGCAATCAAGCCCACTGACACACACTGGATCAGTGCAATCAGACACACCTGCCGGCTGCCGGCGATAATAATAATCACTTTATTTGGGCTGACAGAGCCACAGAACAACTGCGTCTGCATTTGATCTCGTCTTGTCGATGGTGTAAAATGAATTAGGTATATTGTTAGTAAGTTAGCCATGTAATAAGCGGGATAATGTATAGCTATACTCGGTCATTGTCGCAAAATAATTGACCTTCACTGACGTTTAAAACACCTCGGCGAGGCGCCTCGGTGTTCTAAACTCTGTGTCGGTCAATTATTTTGCGACAATGACCTCGTCCCTTGCATATCTTTTTTTATTATAATTCTGTTTTTTATTAATTTTTTATTTTAGCTTTATTTTTTTTAGGAACCTAGTTACTATAAAGAATTGTATAAATATCTTTCAGTTCAAGAAAACGTATAAAGAAAGAACAATCAGACTTATTTGAAGTTAAGGGCTAATAACTTTCCTTAGTGGTAGTGAATTATTGTGTGATTCTGTTTTTTTCCATAAATCTTTTCTCATGTTACTTTTCTCAAGTGCGTGCAAGTATTGATTGTCAAGTAATTGTAATTGACAGACCATCTATGTCTACTGTTATTTGTTTTGAGTAAGGATGCAGGCAAAGTACGATTTATTTTCTTGTGAATGAAAAGAAATGAATGAATATACTGAAACATTAGCGCCCGTGGAACCATGACAACAAGTGTTTGTTTGTCCAGAGAGCAAGACGCTGGACCACCACGTGTTGGACGTGTCTCTGCCGGAGTACTTCCCCAGCTCCAAGAGGCCCCGCGTCAAGCCCGTCAGCCTCTGCAAGGCCAAGTCCGGACCCGAGGAGGTCTTCAGCAGAGGTAGGGGTCAAAGGTCAACATAGGAGTTAGAGGTTATACACATACATTATGGAGGTCAGGAGTCGGGTGTTTGTAAGACCCAAGACTACACCCCCCCCAGGTTGTCAGTAGCAGCGGTCAGGAGTTTAGAGGTCACAGGTCAAATATACATACAAGGGTCAGAGTCTGCGTGACCCAGATTGGACCAGTGGAAGACATTACAATTTAAATGTTTAAAATCAGGATTTTACATGAAGTTACAGAATAAAAAGATGATTAGATTAAAATGTATTGTCATTATAGCCTACAGCACAAGTAAAGTACAATGAAAGGAGGGTTGGCATTCAACCAGAGTGCAAATGTAGCAGTAAAGTAAACAGCAATATAGCAATGTACAGGATATTAAACTGGGTACAAAATATACAAATTGGTACTACTGAGTGCTGCTGTACTTGTCCTGGTATCGCCGAGTACTGGTTCTGAGAATCGTGAAGAGCCGACGAGGAACAGAGAAGAGAAGAGTTATTTTAAGGTCAGCATACCAGACATTCCACACATTCCACAGAGTGACAGCCAATCCTCCCAGGTGACAAACGATAATGCAATCAGAGAGGTAAAGTGACAGGTGACAGAATGGTAGCCGGGATCTCAGGTCTAACAAGACCCGAGAACCCAGAACGTTACAGTGTTACATTTGTACAGTAAATGTGAAAAGGTATTTTTACATTCAAAGAGCCTAAAAGTAGCCTTCTACCGGCACGGATTTCTACCGGTATACCGGTTCAACCATTATACCGGTTCAACCATTATATCGGTGACCCCTAGGTCAGCCACCGCTAATAAACACTGAAAACACACTTGTTTTCTTATAGCATATCTGTTTGTTTTGACTTTCTCTCTCTTTCTCCCCCTCACTCTCTCCCTCTCTCTCTGCGGCCTCTCCCTCCCTCTCTCTCTGCTGCCCCTCAGAACAAATGGTGAATGAAGTTTTGAAGAATAAAAGAAGTATAGAAGGTAAAGTCTCTTCACAGTTGTAGTTGTGTTTTTAGATTTGCGTGTGTTTGTGTGTGGGCTTGTATATAAGTTTGTTCTAACGTGAATCTGACAAGTGCTCTAATTCAGATTTATTGGTAGTTGTATATGTCATCAGACACATGTTGATTTACTCATTTCTAGTCTGATGTGCGGTGTGTGTGTGTGTGTGTGTGTGTGTGTGTGTGTGTGTGTGTGTGTGTGTGTGTGTGTGTGTGTGTGTGTGTGTGTGTGTGTGTGTGTGTGTGTGTGTGTGTGTGTGTGTGTGTGTGTGTGTGTGTGTGTGTGTGTGTGTGTGTGTGTGTGTGTGTGTGTGTGTGAGTGAGTGAGTGAGTGAGATAAACAGATAAATGTGTCATTGACAATGTACTCCTTGGTTATGTTTGAGAGAGTGTTTGTGTCAGTAATAATGTCCTACTTGTGATTCATGAGATGAAGACGTGTCTAACATTGTGTGCGTGTTGTTGTGTTGTGTGTGTGTTATGTGCATGTGTGTTGTGTCCATGCATGTGTGTTGTGTCCATGCATGTGTGTGTGTGTGTGTGTGTGTGTGTGTGTGTGTGTGTGTGTGTGTGTGTGTGTTTGTGTGTTATGTGCATGTGTGTTGTGTCCATGTGTGTGTGTGTGTGTGTGTGTGTGTGTGTGTGTGTGTGTGTGTGTGTGTGTGTGTGTGTGTGTGTGTGTGTGTGTGTGTGTGTGTGTGTGTTTGTGTGTGTGTGTGTGTGTGTGTGTTTGTGTGTTGTGTCCATGTGTGTTGTGTGTGTGTGTGTGTGTGTGTGTGTGTGTGTGTGTGTGTGTGTTATGTGCATGTGTGTTGTGTCCATGTGTGTTGTGTGTGTGTGTGTGTGTGTGTGTGTGTGTGTGTGTGTGCGTGTGTGTGTGTGTGTGTGTTGTATGTGTTTGTGTGTTATGTGCATGTGTGTTGTGTCCATGCATGTGTGTTGTGTCCATGTGTGTGTGTGTGTGTGTGTGTGTGTGTGTGTGTGTGCCTGTGTGTTCTTTGGCAGAGTTCTGCCTCTCGTGTGGAAAGACAAGAGCAGCGACCTTCCACCCACTGTTTGAAGGAGGCCTGTGCCAAGCATGCAAGGTACTGCACTCCTCCTCAGAACAGGGCAGCACGGGTGGTACTGGGCTGCTCACTACGGTCTAATGTGAGCCGTATGCATGCCCGCCTCTCTTGGCTTAACGTTGAAAATAGATTGTCTTTTAATTAGAGCTGGGCCGTTAACGGCGTTAACGTGCTGCGTTAACGCTATAATAGTATCGCGCGATAATACAATTACAATTTTTACATTTTTTTTTTTTACCTTTATTTACCCAGGGTAGGTTCGCTGAGCACAGATGCTCTTTTTCAGGAACGCCCTGCTTCACATTCACACAGTTCCATTCACACCTGGGAGCTGCCCAGTACAACCACAGTTGACACCATTGGCCACTGAGCAACTCCACTGGAGCAGTTGATTCAAGCCATGTCACATAGTTCAAGTTTGAAATGATTCTTTCTGTTTTGCTCCTGAGAGTGCTAGATACTGTACTGTACTGGTAATATTATTTATTTGTGTTAACTTCTGAATAAAACAACTTATTAAACACAAGTACATCTTATTGAACATTATTTTGATATTTCATTACCAATTATCATAGCAAAACAGCTTTTTCAAACAGTCTGTAATGCATTTTGGAAACGGGAGATGGGCTCATGGTGTAATGGGCCACCTGGCCTGAGAAACATAAGGAGGAAAGAAAAAGTAAGGACTTACTTCTGGTCATTATTTGGGTAGAACACACATATTTTGAATGCCTTCGGCAGTTTTTTTTTTTTTTTTTTTTTTTTGAGCCATTTTAATCTAGATTAATCTAGATTAAATCCAGGATTGCAGATAGATTCACCTAGATTAAAAAAATTAATCTATGCCCACCTCTACTTTTAATACACTTGTGCTGTTCAAGTTGGTCATGAGCAGTAAAACTCCTGTTTTTATACATAATCAGATTGTTTACAGTAATACTGTACATGATCATTACACTAGAGGTTCCAGTAGTGGGCAGCTTGAATTGCCAGGTCCTAGAACCAACGCTTTAAGGAGATCTTTTATTTTTAGAGCATTAACTCTTTGGAATAACCTGCCTCAAAACCTCTGCTGCATTTACAGTAGATTCACTTTTTAAAATAATCTTAAATTGTTTTAAAATAGTTGTTAACACTGTAAAGTAATTTTTTATTTTTATTTTTTTTTACACTGTAATGTCATTTTAGCCATCTTAATTGTTACAGTAGTTTCATTATGCATTGTGTGTTGAGTACTGACTTTTAATCATTTTGTTTTTGCAATAATAATTGTTTTTGTATGTTTTTTTGTGTGTGGACCCCAGGAAAACTAGCTGGTTGCTATGGCACCAGCTAATGGGGATCCCTAATAAAATAAAATCTCACACATGGACTAGAGCAGACCTGCACCTAGAGATACATGACGATCTCATGACATTAGTACGACGTTTATCCAACTCCTTTATGTGGGGCAATTAAAACGTTAGAATACCAGGCAGAGGCTTATCCAAACTGTTAGACAGGCATGCACACAGCGCCCCCCGAAACCATCTGACAGTACAGTGAACTCTGCCGTTTAGTCGTAATACATGTGTTATCTTCTCCATCTGGAGGACATCCCAGCACTTATAGGTGGGGGGGGGGGGGGGGGGGGTTCTGGTTTCAACCGTTTAATGGTGATACACTTCAGGGCTGCTGTCAGTAAGATTCCTAATAGACATGTCTTGGACCTCTCTTCTAGAGCCTCAGGTGTTACTCCTAGTAGAGCCAAAACATAGGATTTTGTGGAATATTTGGCTGGAACACTTCTTGGAGAGCATCAAATACCTTGTTCCTCTTTGCTTGTTCCTGTATGTACACTCGACGTCACTGTAAATGAGGGAAACCGCCGTTGCCTTTTGAGTTTAAATAAAGGTTTGAAATAAAAATTTATAATTTAGGGCATGAACTATGAGTATGATTTCTCAGCACACACGCGCGCGCGCGTGTGTACTGTATACGTGCGTAATTCTATGTCTTATTCTTATTTTTATTACTTTTATTATTGCACATTATCGCTGCAGGCATGACCACCCGCATTTCACTGTATGCTCGTATGCCGTGACAAATAAAACTCTTGACTTGACTTGACTTGACTTAATGAACCGTTGCAGCAACAGTAGGCTTCTATTATTCTAATGACTTGTTTTATTAGGAAATCGCGGATATGCGCTGCCCTATAGTAGTAAGTCATACTTAGCGTGACATCTTATTTAGCAGCGCATATCCGCGATATCCTAATAAAACAAGTCATTCGAATAATATAAGCCTACTGTTGCTGGAACGATTCATGACGCACATATACTATACATCACAGAGAGGGAGGGAGGGAGGCGAGGGGGGCATACCCAGCTATTATACATCACAGAGCGAGGGAGGTGAGGTCTGTAGGAGCCAGGGGAGTGAGGGAGGGAGAGAGGTCAAGAGAGCATCTGATATCTATGACACACACACACACACACACACACACACACACACACACACACACACACACACACACACACTGCTGCACTTTGAACTCAATGTTACAGTAACAGTAAATATCCTCTAAAATATATATTCTCTCGCTCACTCCCTCTTTCTCACTCACACACACACACACACCTTTATGATCATCCAGACATAGGGCATGGTTCTCAACACTAGAGGTACCAGGACCTGTCATGTACAACTTCTACTCCTTTTCAGCAGTGCCTACACTCCTATAGATACAACACGATGACACACAGTCAGTTCTAACTCTACACATTTCTGGTTTGGATAAAAACGGCCAGCGGGCAGTTCCTGTCGAAAGAATGACGATGAAATCCTTCAGTAACACTATAATTGTTACC
>NC_140181.1:16443790-16458070 GCF_963971535.1 Notolepis coatsorum
ATCAGAGAAGGCATGTGATAGTCTACACCCTCCCCAGACCGACAGTAGGGCAGCATGTGATAGTCTACACCCTCCCCAGACCGACAGTAGGGCAGCATGTGGTAGTCTATACCCTCCCCAGACCGACAGTAGGGCAGCATGTGATAGTCTACACCCTCCCCAGACCGACAGTAGGGCAGCATGTGGCAGTCTATACCCTCCCCAGACCGACAGTAGGGCAGCATGTGATAGTCTACACCCTCCCCAGACCGACAGTAGGGCAGCATGTGATAGTCTACACCCTCCCCAGACCGACAGTAGGGCAGCATGTGATAGTCTACACCCTCCCCAGACCGACAGTAGGGCAGCATGTGATAGTCTACACCCTCCCCAGACCGACAGTAGGGCAGCATGTGATAGTCTACACCCTCCCCAGACCAACAGTAGGGCAATGCACGCAACGACCGGGAAGGGAATTGGCATAACGACTAAATTGGGAGATGGGAGAAAATTATAGAAAGAAAAAAGAATATATATATATCACTTCTGGTTTTATACATTTATTTGATTATTATTGGATTTCTTCAGATTCTCTCAGGTTAGATTATAATTTATGAGTTTCCTAGCAATCTAACACTTCCGGTTTCATTATCCTTATTAGATTATCATTTTAGATGAGATTATTGTTAGTTTCTTTTATGTTCTTTCTGCTGAGTATGTTTATGTTTAGTGTGTAGGCTAGTTTTCTAGTTTTAGTTCATAGTTTATTTATATAGTTAGTATAGTATAGTTTGTTTCGATATAATATACGTTGTGTATTATGTTTAGTTCGCGGTTTTGTTTATAGTTATTTATAGCTTATTTAGTTTATAGTTATAGTTTATATTTATAGTAATAGTTTGTATAGATAGAATATATGTTGTGTACCGTTGTGTAGTTGAGGAGCCGGGGAAAAAACAAACATCTCACGTTTTTCTGAATGTATGTACATTTAAAAAATGAGTGTGACAATAAAATAATCTTAGTATAGAGTGGAGTATAATATTGTTAGTTCGGTCGAACAGGACTGTTAGTTGATGAGTTGATTTCCTGAAAAATTACAAGCACGTCTGTCAAGCACTGAATTTAAAAAGGTCCTACTGTATGTGGGAAAGACAATTGATTAACAAACACTCTATACTGGTGAAGGGTTCCACTCCCTTCATCTATCTAACACCTAACGTCTTCCAGGAGAAACCAAAGATCTACCCAGCAGTCCCTGCAGAACAGAGACGGCCAATCAGAGTCCTCTCCCTGTTCGACGGCATCGCCACTGGTGAGGATGCGTGTAACTGTTCCGCAACAGTAAGTGACTTCCGGGGTAGGCCTGATTGGCCCCGACAGGCACGTGACGCGCAACTTTCTCTGCCGCGCGGCAGAGCTTGCGGAATGATGTAACCGTCCAAATCCGCTATGACATTCATTCAGCGCTTTAGCTCACCTCGCAGAGCAGCGGTCCTGCGATCCTGCGGTCCGTTGTTGACGAGTTCGAATCCCATCGAATTTTTTTTTTTTAACGTGATTTTTTTTTAACATGTATTCTTTCGCCGGTTAAGGTTAGGCATGGTTAAGGTTAAGGTTAAGGTTAGGCATTGTTTCGGAGTTGGTTAAGGTTAGAACGGTTAAGTTTAGGCGCTGTTAAGGAGCTGGTTAAGGTTAGAGTTTGTGTTAGAGAATGGCAATATTCTTTCTATGGTTAAGGTTAGGCATGGTTAAGGTTAAGGTTAAGGTTAGGCATTGTTTCGGAGTTGGTTAAGGTTAGAACGGTTAAGTTTAGGCGCTGTTAAGGAGCTGGTTAAGGTTAGAGTTTGTGTTAGAGAATGGCAATAGACAGCCTATTTCCGCGCGACAGCTCTCAGCAGCCTCGTTGCGCGTCCTGAGTTTGCCGCGTCACGTGCCTGTCGGGGCCAATCAGGCCTACCCGGAAGTCACTTACTGTTGCGGAACCGGTACACGCAGGACACGTGTGTGTGTGTGTGTGTGTGTGTGTGTGTGTGTGTGTGTGTGTGTGTGTGTGTGTGTGTGTGTGTGTGTGTGTGTGTGTGTGTGTGTGTGTGTGTGTGTGTGTGTGTGTGTGTGTGTGTGTGTGTGTGTGTGTGCGTGTGCGTGTGTGTGTGCTTGTACTATATGTGTCTGTGAGTGTGTGTGTGTGTCTGTCTGTCTGTATATCTGTTAGGGTTGGGTACCGTTCACATTTGAACTGGTACCAGTTCCTGGAATTCGGTATCGGTACCCAACGGTACCTTTTTTTGGTACTTAACTCTCTCTGTAATAGCAAGAAATGTATTTCAGTTGTAAAAAAAAAAGAATTATAATAATAATAGAATCAGGAAGCGACGAGGGCGGCGTGTCCCTCCCACGCAGACCCCCGCCGCTGAGAGATCGTGCTGTGCAGGTGAAAAGATGCGACGGCTGCCTCCTCGAGTACCGGAGGGGACACGTGATGACAAGGCTTCGTCCACATTGCAGCCGGCTTGTGGGAGGCATAGTCTAACAGCGTTCGAGACAGGGGAGGGGAGAATTGGACAATACGAAATTGGGGACGGGAGAAAAATAGAAAAATGGGGAGAAAAAGTAGAAAGAAAAATAAATAATAATAATAAGTCCAAACGTCTCAATTTCAACATTGTTATTTGTTTAGAAGATTCTGTTATTGGGCGGTCAGGTGGCATAACAGAGATTGCGTTCATCACCAAACCCCGGAGCGGCTAGATTCGCCTGTTCGAATCCAGCTCACAGCTCCGGGGTCGTCACCAGCTTGGCTGGCCGTTCACACTAATACAATTGGCAGTATTAGAGGGTGGGAGAAGCTGGCGGGGTGGGTCCAAGTCGTTGTAAACAGCGACTCCTACAGTTCGGTCGGGGCGCCTGCTAAGCGCGGATAGGACTTGAGTGGGATAGTGTGATCCTTCCACACGCTACGCCCTCTCAATGACAATCTGCGCTGCCAGGTGAAAAGAAGCGGTTGATTGGCTGGACGTGTGTTGGAGGAAGCACGTGATAGCCTCCACTCTCCCAGACCGTGCGCAGCGACCAGGAAGGGGATTGGGAATTGGCATAACGACTAACATTGGGATGGGAGAAAATCGGAGGAAAATGGAGGGGGAAAAAGATCAAAAAAATAAAATAAAAAAAAGATTATGTTATTTATTGTTGTAACACACCACACTAAATAAATCGCATGTATTATGTTTTTAAACATTTAAATATCAACATTATCTGGCCATCCTCAGTAAATACTATCAAACTCCTCTGACCTTGTCTGGTCTTTCCAAAGACCCAAGAGACGGGACAGTAATATATATATATATATTTGTGGAAAAGGCTCCCTAGTCTAGTATATTAACACTCGTATACTAAACATGTAAAGGTACCGAAATCTGGTACCGATTGATCTAGCATGAATCGGTACTCGGTAGTACCGATGTAATTCGGTCAGTACTCTTAAAAGTATACAGAGTTCGATACCCCCGACCCTAATGTCTGTATGTCTGTCGTTGTTTTTGTTGGTTAGAGAAAGAGTTTTAGACACAGAGAGAATGCATACCTGTTTTTTTTTTTAAACAATGTTTTTGATTGCATTTTTTTTCCTTTTACACAAACATACATATATACAGACAATATCACATGACAAAAATACAAAGACATCCTTCAATCCCCTCCCTTCCCTAATTATAATTCAACTTGACATTCCCGCAGCCATATTACAATAATAGAAACAATTATTGTTAAATAAATTATAAGAAATCACGGAAATACCAACCTAAAATAAAAAAAAATATATATATATATATATAAAATTAAATTAAAATTAAATAATAAAAAAAAAAGAATGCATACCTGTTTACTGAGGGCAGTAATCTGGATGGTGTGTGTGTGTGTGTGTGTGTGTGTGTGTGTGTGTGTGTGTGTGTGTGTGTGTGTGTGTGTGTGTGTGTGTGTGTGTGTGTGTGTGTGTGTGTGTGTGTGTGTGTGTGTGTGTGTGTGTGTGTGTGTGTGTGTGTGTGTGTGTGTGTGTGTGTGTGTGTGCGTGTGTCTGTGTGTGTGTGTGTGTGTGTGTCAAGTCAAGTCAAGAGTTTTAATTGTCACGGCATACAAGTATACAATGAAATGCGGGGTGTGTGTGTGTGTGTGTGTGTGTGTGTGTGTGTGTGTGTGTGTGTGTGTGTGTGTGTGTGTGTGTGTGTGTGTGTGTGTGTGTGTGTGTGTGTGTGTGTGTGTGTGTGTGTGTGTGTGTGTGTGTGTGTGTGTGTGTGTGTGTGTGTGTGTGTGTGTGTGTGTGTGTGTGTGTGTGTAGGCTACCTGGTGCTGAGGGACCTGGGCTTCACGGTGGACCAGTACGTGGCGTCCGAGGTGTGTGAGGACTCCATCTCGGTGGGCGTGGTCCGACACGAAGGAAAGATCCAGTACGTCCACGATGTGCGGAACATCACCAGGAAGAACGTAAGGAGAGACGGGGGGGGGGGGGATCAGAGATCAGCAGAACCTTTACTCGTAGAAAAGTAGAAATACCCTGAGGAAAAAGTACTCTGGCAAAACTAAAGGTCCTCCATTCAAAGTTCTACTTGAGTAAAAGTATTAATGGCACATGTTGCCGATGTATAACCTGAACGCTGTCATTCTGTAGTGAGGAGGAGGAGGTTGTGTAGTGAGGAGGAGGAGGTTGTGTAGTGAGGAGGAGGAGGTTGTGTAGTGAGGAGGAGGAGGTTGTGTAGTGAGGAGGAGGAGGTTGTGTAGTGAGGAGGAGGAGGTTGTGTAGTGAGGAGGAGGAGGTTGTGTTGTGAGGAGGAGGAGGTTGTGTTGTGAGGAGGAGGAGGTTGTGTTGTGAGGAGGAGGAGGTTGTGTTGTGAGGAGGAGGTTGTGTTGTGAGGAGGAGGAGGTTGTGTAGTGAGGAGGAGGAGGTTGTGTAGTGAGGAGGAGGAGGTTGTGTTGTGAGGAGGAGGAGGTTGTGTTGTGAGGAGGAGGAGGTTGTGTTGTGAGGAGGAGGTTGTGTTGTGAGGAGGAGGAGGAGGTTGTGTAGTGAGGAGGAGGAGGAGGTGTAGTGAGGAGGAGGAGGTTGTGTAGTGAGGAGGAGGAGGTTGTGTAGTGAGGAGGAGGAGGTTGTGTAGTGAGGAAGAGGTTGTGTAGTGAGGAGGACGTTCTGTTGTGACCCTCTACTTGTGGCTCGTTAAGGCGTATGGGTCAGTACACCAGCACCACAGAGGAGCCACCCTTCACTTTCGGTTAGCCACTCTGCCCCTAATGGTGGTTCACAGTATGACACCTTGTGATCCTTGTTTAGATTTAAGATTGAACAAGTTCAGTGGTGGACAGTCTAGATTTCCCTCTTCCCTAAAATAGTTTGTTTTTGGTCTTCGTTCACCAAGACATTGGTAGTCGATAAGTTGTCCAACACATTGGTAGTTAAGTTGTCCAAGACATTGGTAGTCGATAAGTTCTCCAAGACATTGGTAGTCGATAAGTTCTCCAAGACATTGGTAGTCGATAAGTTGTCCAACACATTGGTAGTCGATAAGTTGTCCAAGACATTGGTAGTCGATAAGTTCTCCAAGACATTGGTAGTCGATAAGTTGTCCAAGACATTGGTAGTCGATAAGTTCTCCAAGACATTGGTAGTCGATAAGTTCTCCAAGACATTGGTAGTTAAGTTGTCCAAGACATTGGTAGTCGATAAGTTGTCCAAGACATTGGTAGTCGTTTTTTTGTTTTTAGTTTTTTTGTTATTCATACTGAATGAATTATTTCCTGACAAATGATAACCACATCTCTGGTAAGCACTAGATTTATAAATGATAAGCACATCTCTGGTAAGCACTAGATTTATAAATGATAAGCACATCTCTGGTAAGCACTAGATTTATAAATGATAAGCACATCTCTAGTGAGCACTACTAAAGGTCCTTCTGCATGACTGCATGTGGGAAACACAATTCTATTGATTGGAACTGACAACCCAGAGCCCCAAGCAGGGGGGGGGGGGGGCTCAGAGGGTCTGGACTGGAAGTCTGAAAGTGCAGGCTATTGAGGCTCAAGCTGAATTGTCCTTTCTATTACAGATTTTAAACTCAGGCCAATTCTTGTGGTACAGTTGCTGTCATTATTCCCGCTATGGATATACCTCTATGATCGTTAAGTCAATTCATTTGACAGATTGTCTGGAGGTGCATTATGAGTCGCGGGTGGGGAGGGCATCTCTTGCTATTATGTACTTGTGCTAACAAGAGAGATCCAGCCTCTCCCATTCCCCCTCAAAACGCCCCCTGGATGTACCAGCCTGGCAGGTAGGAACACTTCACCTCTTCAGGGAGGATAACGTGGAGATTTAAGTAACCCATAGGCATCACTTGAACCCTCTCTCCACTTGTCTCTCTCCTTTCAACCCCCTGCTTGTCTCTCCCTCCCTCCTGTCAGTCCCTGTGTACCAACATCAGGCACGTTAATGGGCTGTTAGGCTGATCGTCTCCGGTGCCTTAATGTCTGAGCGGCTGCAGTGCAAACATTTACTCTTGTTAGTGACACCCACATCCATGCACACACACACACACACACACACACTCACTCACTCACTCACTCACTCACTCACTCACTCACTCACTCACTCACTCACTCACTCACTCACTCACTCACTCACTCACTCACTCACTCACTCACTCACTCACTCACTCACTCACTCACTCACTCACTCACTCACTCACTCACTCACTCACTCACTCACACACACACTCACACACACTCTCACTCACACACACCCACTCACACACACACACTCTCACACACACACACACACTCACTCACTCACTCACTCACTCACTCACTCACTCACTCACTCACTCACACACTCACTCACTCACACACACTCTCACTCACACACACCCACTCACACACACTCGCACACAAAGATCACACAGCCATGCACGCACATACTTAGACATGGATGCATGCATACACATTGCATGCACACGTACGTTCGCGTCAACACATGCACACGCGAGCACAAGCAAATGTTCTCACACACACACATACATACATTCATTATTAAATATGGATATTAAAATATTATTTGGACCAAGGTGTAACTGCACACAGCATGCCTTGTGATCAGATTTTGTACCAAAAGGATGACAGACAGAGTCCTGTACTCAGATCCAGGAGCAATATAAGGAAGTTACGGTGGATAGTTGCTAGTTTGATCCCCTGAACCTGCAGCAAAGATCTGGGCAGGGAAGTGAATGAATAACGCCCCCTCCCTCAGTACCGACTGTTGAATTGCCCTTGAGCAAAGCACCAAAACTGCTCCAGTGAAAGCTGCTCTGTGTCAGACTGTGTTTGTACTGGTTGTACTCTCCAGGTTTGAACATGTGTAACTGGAGTTAGAGTGTGAAGCAGGGAGCGCTGATCATGAGCACCCGGGTTAAAAAGCACAGCAGTGACTTATTTAAGACAGACACCAAGGACGACAAAAGGGTATTCCTCTGTAACGGGGAAAGACTGGAACATGTTGCGACTCGTTCTAAACTTTGCCATACACTCGGCTTCACTGGACAACTCAAACACGACCCCCCACAAGTCTTTTCACAGTGAATGATCACTGTAGTAGTAACGTTCACAACGTTAATCCGTAGCTAACATTGGGTAGACAGGGTGGGGGAAACTGTACAACTGTACAAGCAAAACTGTACATTGGAATATCGACAAAACCTTACTTGGTCCCAAGAAGAGGGTCTCGTGTATTATTGGGTTAGGACATTTACAAGGGCCAGTTTCGAATTGCAGTCTCCCGTAGGTGCTCTTTGAGAGTGGTTTTGAAAGTGGGTAGTGATTCACATTCCTTTACAGCTTTAGGTAGGGCGTTCCAAATTGATGTGGCATAATTGCGAAACGTGTTTAGTCCCTTGTTTGAGCCGAATCTCTGTTTAACATGATTTGTGGAGCTCCCTCTGGTGTTGTGATCGTGGTATTCACTGACCTTTGGGAAGTATTTTGACATGTACATGGGTACCTTAGTTGTGTAGTGTATCTTGTAGACCAGGCCCATTGCAAGTTGCTGTACTCTGTCGTCTACTCTAAGCCATCCTAGGTAGTCAAAGTGGGCAGGGGTGAGGTGGATTCTAGGAGTAAGGTCAAGCAGTAGTCTGACCAGTTTGTTTTGTGATGTTTGTAGTCTTGTTTTTAGCGCCTTTGAGGTGCTTTGGTACCATGAGGCGCAAGCATAGTCGTAGTACCCTTGAATGAGTGCTCCTGCCAGAGTCTTCCGGGTATTCTTGTTTACCAGAGAGGAGATCCGGTACAAGAATCTAGTTCGTTGGTTGACTTTTTTGATTACATTAGATGCCATTTTGTCACAGTAAAGATTTTCCTCTAGGATGGAACCTAGGTGCCTGTATTCTTAACCCAAACGGTGCATGCTTCCGCGTTCCCGTTTTGCGCTCTGATTAGCCACTGATGTTTCTGGTCGCACCAATCGTGTGACGGCAAGTTCTTTCCCCGGTTAAGCTTAGGCACTCTTTCGAAGATGGTTACGGTTAGAGTTTGTCTTAGAGCATGGCGATAGAACGGTTAGGGTTAGGGTTTACTGCTGGTCGAGGCGGAAATGGGCGCGTCACGCGATTGGGCGCACATGTCACATGACCAGAAACATCAGTGGCCAATCAGATTCGCAAAACGCATGAACCGTTTGGGTTAAGAATAAACGCAACCTAGGTAGGTAATTTCATCTTTCCTTGTGACAATATTGTCACCCACTGTAACTGAGAAGCCGTCGGTCTTGCTGAGTTTGTTATTTGATCCGAAGAGAATGGACTCTGTTTTACCCAGGTGTAATGATAGTTTAATGATAGTAGTGATCACTGTAGTAACGTTCACAACAGCTACAAACACGACCCCCCACAAGTCTTTTCACAGTGAATGATTCACTGTAGTAACGTTCACAACAGCTACAAACACGGCTTGTCACAAGTCTTTTCACACAGAAATCCAGCAACATTTCCCCAAATGAGAACCTTCATTCTGCCGGCGCGGAACCAAGCAAAGCCGGTACAAGTGCGCGTGCGCTTTGACAGAACGCAGTGTTCCCGAGTCACAGGCGCATAGAAGCGCCGCATCTCGGGTTGTGGTTCTGAAATAGGTCTCCAAAATAAATGCAATCAATTTGACGTGCATAACTCATGATGATGATAAGTTAAGACAAGTGTCGTCTACGTTTTAGTTTACTGTTGTGGAGCCTGATGGCCGCTGGTAAGAAGGACTGGCCGAGGCGGTTTGTGGTGTGTCGGGGGGGGGGGGGGTATGAGATGACGTAATGGCTAGAAGGCATCTACATTTCAGCAGGAAGAACAACAACTTTTTGACTCTTGGAGGAACCTAAACGGCATCATGGCAGCTTCATGAATGAACGGTGGACTTGCCTTCAGCTGACTTGCCTTCAGCTTTGCATATCGCACGTGAGAAATTACATCCAATCACAACAGAGACGATGAGAACACATAAATACCACAGGTGTAAATGCAAGGGTGTGGTCAGACTGTTCATTATATATACAGATACAGATGTATACAGGGTCCAGATGTGAGTGGCCTCTGTGTGGTTAAAGTTGTTCTTTCACTTGCGAACACAACAAGCAATCGTGACATTTTAGACCAGGGGTCTCAAACTCAATTTACCTGGGGGCCGCTGGAGGTAGAGTCTGGGTGAGGCTGGGCCGCATCAAATATTCCACAAAAAAAGAGTTTCAAGTATTCCAAAGTACAACTGATCCAATCTTCTCAATATTTAGCAATAACATTTCAGAACATGAACGGTTCTTCAGAACATGAACGGTTCTTCAGAACATAGGCTTCTCAGTGGTGTCAGTGGACTCATCCACATGCAGCTATGGAAATGCACTGTGCATCTTTTTTTATTCTATCACAAAGCTGTTTAATCAAATCACCAGCCAGTATTTCAGTTATTCTGGTTGCTGTGCGATCTGAGGGGGATTTGCTTTTGTTTACCTTCAAACATGGTCTCCATCACTTCAGTCATACATTATTTTATTATGTATGCATCAGAGAGAGAGAATGGCTTATTTTTCTGCTGCCTGCTGGCGAAACTAGCTACATTTATGTCACGGAGATAAAACTGTTAAATGTATTATTATTATGTGCGCCCTTACTCATTTGTGTTCTACAGAGGGCGATGTAGTATGTCCAGTACGTGACGTCACTGACGTCTCCTTCGCATTCCTGTTCCGGTCTATTATTTGTTATTGATTGTTGTTGATATATATATAGCGGCACCACGACCGCATTTCGCCCCCCCTGAGAAATAAATATGCCTACGAGGCTAAAGATGATCTGAGTCAACCGAGTTCCATTCAATCGCCACCGCAACGCACTCCGTTTAACAAAAACTGGGAGCGAGGCTACTGTAGATGCGCTGTCAACTCTCTGCTCTGACTCGGACTGAAGAGACGACACGCATTCCGTGAAGACCCGCCCTACTCTGCCTCTGATTCGCAGACTGTGGGTGGGGGGGAGGAACTCTGACGGGACGCTGAATGTGATTGGACCAGACCCGTACACAGACAGACAGTGGCAGTGCAGCCTGTTAGGATGCATTTGCCTTCCACTTTACTTGATATCACTCCGGAATCACGTTTCAACCAAGTCACTAACATAACGTTGCTGTCATGAGCCTGCGCTATGATAGCCTACAAGTGATCAAATAAATAAAACTTCGAACTCGCGCAACGACTCGGCAACAAGTTGCGCGCGGGCCGCATTAACACTAAACTTTGATGTCAAGTAGGGGGCCGCAAAATATCATCCCGCGGGCCGCGAGTTTGAGACCCCTGTTTTAGACCAAGACTAGACGGTGGTGGGGAGCTCCCGTAGCTCACCGCATATCTCGGCGCTATTTCTGCGTCGGGGAAAACCTTGCTCGTCACGGATCTGGGGGACACGAGTTCGATTCCCGGACCCGCCGTCACTTCTCAGAATGTCTTCCCCTGCTCTACATCCCATTTTCAACCTGTTCTGTCGGTCATGCTTGACCAGAAAAGCGATAAACGCTAAAAAATAAAGTTTAAAAAAAAAGACTAGACAGTGGTTCGACCAGTTCAGCAAGCCGGTGCACACACAGAAGCTCATTACTAGCATACTCTCTCTCACTCTTTCTCACTCCCTCATGGACACACACTCTCTCTCTCTCTCTCTCTCTCTCTCTCTCTCTCACACACACACACACAAGCCAGCTGCAGTGATGTGATGAGGGCTCTTGGACAAAGAACAGCTTCAGTCTCACTAAATCCCCAAAGAAACCCTTTCACTCCTTTGTCACGCACTGTGTATGTGTGTGTGAGCAGTTATGTAAGAGTACCCCCCCTGTCCCCTCCTTCTCTCTCTCTCTCTCTCTCTCTCTCTCTCTCTCTCTCTCTCTCTCTCTCTCTCTCTCTCTCTCTCTCTCTCTCTCTCTCTCTCAGTCTCTTCCTTTCTAGCTCTCTTCCTTTCTCTTTCTCTTCCTCTCTGTCTCCCCCCCTCTCTCTCCCTTTCTCTTCCTCTCTGTCTCTCCCCCCTCTCTCTCCCTTTCTCTTCCTCTCTGTCTCTCCCCTCTTTCTCTTCCTCTCTGTCTCTCCCCCTCTCTCTCTCTCTCTCTCTCTCTGTCTCTCCCCCTCTCTCTCTTCCTCTCTGTCTCTCCCTCTCTTCCTTTCTCTTTGTGTTCAGTCAAAAGGCTCTACTATGGGGATTGGTAGTAGCTATGAAGGAGTTTGGGGAGGGAGCATGTTGGGCTAAATGTTGGTGGTGATGGGGCGGGGGGGCGGGGTGTTGATATATAGGCTCCTGTACTAGGATGTTCTCTTGTGCTGATGTGTGTGTGTGAGAGAGAGATAGAGAGAGAGATAGAGAGAGAGAGAGAGAGAGAGAGAGAGAGAGAGAGAGAGAGAGAGAGAGCAAAAAGCCAAAGGAGGAGCAGATGGTAACAGATGCTGGAAGGCATGCAGTGCAGTGACTTAACTTCTATGTGACCTGCTCTGCATGGACCACTGTAGTGTAGTTTGTGGCCTAGCGTTAGATGAGTGCTGTATACATTGCCATCATTCATTAATTCATGCACTTGTGATATCGTGGGTTTATCCCACTCGTGACATTCGAGGTAAGAAGGATTCCACTCTGAGCGTGGGAACTGACTACCCAGGGCCCCGAGCCCTGAACCATGAGATGTTTTACCCAAATATATATGAGTCACAGCTTGTGAGGGAAGGTGAGCCCAGAGATGGGTTTCTTACTCTGCCCCTGGGCATGCTCTTCACGTTACATACATGTACATGTTTCTTACACTGCCCCTGGTCATGCTCTTCACGTTACATACATGTTAAGATAAGATAAGATAAGATAAGATATTCCTTTATTGATCCCCTTGGGGAATTTCGGGAGTCATAGCACCATGGGGGAGGGGAGGTACAGGTTATATGGGCAGGGTTATAGAAGAAAAGCACAGATATAGGCAATAAAATTAAACCTGACTATGAAAAGAGAGAGAGGAATAACCAGTGTAAACAAGGTGCAGATATCGGTGATCATATACTTTACAATAAATATAGGCAATAAATTAAAACATTGAATCTGAGTATATACTATGAGTAAAGGTAAACGGTCGACACAAGGTGCAGGTGATGGGTCAAAACAGTCAAACTCTCTAGCGCTGCTCTCCCGAGTCTAACAGTGGGTGGTGCTCTTGTCTCCCTCAGATTGAAGAGTGGGGTCCATTTGACCTGGTGATTGGCGGAAGCCCTTGTAATGACCTGTCCATCGTCAACCCCGCCAGGAAGGGACTCTACGGTAGGTGGTTCACAAACGGAACAGAGCTAGAGCCCGCCTCTCTGCACTCTTGAAGTCTAGTGTTTATTTAAATGTCTAATTGGTGTAGTAGTATCGAAAGATACGTTTGTATACTGTATGTCAAAATGAACCACATTTTAGTTGTATGCAGTAATAGACTAAATGTCTAAATCTCTCTCTGTCTCACTCTCTCCCCCTCCCTCTCTTGAACCCACCCTCTCACTCGAACCCCCTCCCTCTCTCCCCCCTCTCTTTCCCCTCTCTCACTCTTTCCCCCTCTCTACCCCCACTCTGTCTCTCTATCTAACACCCCCTCTCTTTCCCCTCTCTCGCTCTCTTCCTCCTTCTACCCCCCACTCTGACTATCTCTCTAAACCCCCCCCCTCTCTCTTTCTAACCCCCCCTCTCTCTAACCCTCTCTCTTTCTTTCTCCCTCCTTCTACCCCACACTCTGACTCTCTCTCTTCCCCCTCTCCCTCTACCCCTCTCTCTCTCTTTCTTTCTCCCTCCTTCTACCCCACACTCTGACTCTCTCCCCCCTCTCCCTCTACCCCGCTCTCTCTTTCTTTCTCCCTCCTTCTACCCCACACTCTGACTCTCTCCCCCCTCTCCCTCTACCCCTCTCTCTCTTTCTTTCTCCCTCCTTCTACCCCACACTCTGACTCTCTCCCCCCTCTCCCTCTACCCTCTCTCTTTTTTTCTCCCTCCTTCTACCCCCACTCTGACTCCCCCTCTCCCTCTACCCCACTCTCTTTCTTTCTCCCTCCTTCTACTCCTCACTCTGTCTCTCTTTTTCTCCATCTACCCCTCTCTTTCTATCTCCCTCCTACCCCCTACTCTGATTCCCCCCCCCCTCCCTCTACCCCCCACTCCCCCCCCCCCCCCCCCTCTCTCAGAGGGTACAGGCAGGTTGTTCTTCGAGTTCTACCGGCTGCTGAGCGAGGCCAGGCCTAAAGAGGGAGAGGAACGTCCTTTCTTCTGGATGTTTGAGAACGTGGTCGCCATGGGCGTCAATGACAAGAGAGACATCTCACGCTTCCTGGAGGTCAGTAGCTGATTGGCCAAACAAATACATTCAGCCAATACAGGGGCAGCGGTGGCCTGAAGGTTCGATACCCCGGACCGGCAGGAAAGATCTGTGAATGAATAACTCTCTCCCGTACCCTAGTCAATACCAACCGCTGAAGTGCCCTTGAGCAAGGCACTTAACCCCCAACTTTGCTCAGTGGCCAACGGTGTCAGACTGTGGTTGTACTGGGCAGCTCCTAGTGGTCAACAGTGTCAGACTGTGGTTGTACTGGGCAGCTCCTAGTGGTCAACAGTGTCAGACTGTGGTTGTACTGGGCAGCTCCTAGTGGTCAACAGTGTCAGACTGTGGTTGTACTGGGCAGCTCCTAGTGGTCAACAGTGGTCAGACTGTGGTTGTACTGGGCAGCTCCTAGTGGTC
>NC_140181.1:16458270-16630770 GCF_963971535.1 Notolepis coatsorum
TGTCAGACGGTGGTTGTACTGGGCAGCTCCTAGTGGTCAACGGTGTCAGACTGTGGTTGTACTGGGCAGCTCCTAGTGGTCAACAGTGTCAGACGGTGGTTGTACTGGGCAGCTCCTAGTGGTCAACAGTGTCAGACTGTGGTTGTACTGGGCAGCTCCTAATGGTCAACAGTGTCAGACTGTGGTTGTACTGGGCAGCTCCTAGTGGTCAACAGTGTCAGACTGTGGTTGTACTGGGCAGCTCCTAGTGGTCAACAGTGTCAGACTGTGGTTGTACTGGGCAGCTCCTAGTGGTCAACAGTGTCAGACTGTGGTTGTACTGGGCAGCTCCTAGTGGTCAACAGTGTCAGACTGTGGTTGTACTGGGCAGCTCCTAGTGGTCAACAGTGTCAGACTGTGGTTGTACTGGGCAGCTCCTAGTGGTCAACAGTGTCAGACTGTGGATGTACTGGGCAGCTCCTAGTGGTCAACAGTGTCAGACTGTGGTTGTACTGGGCAGCTCCTAGTGGTCAACAGTGTCAGACTGTGGTTGTACTGGGCAGCTCCTAGTGGTCAACAGTGTCAGACTGTGGTTGTACTGGGCAGCTCCCAGGTGTGATTGTACAGTAACTGTGTGAATGTGAAGCAGAGGGCGTTGCTGAAAAAGAGCGTTCGTGCTCAGAGAACCTACCCTGAGTAAATAAATCTTAACATATATATATATATTTTAGATGTTTGCACCTCATAGACTGGCAATGCCATTCACTCACTCCCTCATTCGCTGTTAGCCGCTCTTCCCCTAGTGGCGGCTCACGTGCGTTGCACTTTGCAAGCTTTGTATCTTCGCATCTTGTTTTTATTATCTGTCTACTTCAGTGTAGAACAATAAAAAACATTCAGCCAAAACGTTGGCCTTCGTCAGTGCATGGAACTATTCATTCTGATGTAGTCGCTTAACACATTCTGCGCCAATCTCGAAATAAGTCGTGTTAACTCGCCATGCGTTGGATGCCAGACCCGAGATATCTCAGGTTTTGGTAGTTTTTTCTTTTATTCGATATTTTTATTCATTATTCATCCTCTGACTTCGGTGTTGCCATAGGAAAGGATTTTCAGATCGCCAAAGCGCATCCTGCCAGTGTCGCCCACCCTTTGAAACCTTATATTTAACCCTGTGTTACACTCAAATGTCTCTGGGCGCTATATTTAGACGGAGCCGAGTAAATCGCTTCATCCGACCACTTCGAAACGCATCTGGCACACTCTATCCATAACAATTTGAATATTATTTTTGGAATACCCCCGACCAAAGGTAAGGACTATCTGACATCAATTTCAGCTTGATCCAACAATGGGCTAAATCCACAAAGAATGGATTGCACAGTGCTAGTTGCACCCTACTTACAAATCATTATAAATTGAAAATGGGGGACCTTGGTGTAAACAAGACGAAAGTCTTTCTCTGGTCTGCATCCCCTTAACAATTGTGTGTATTGAGCCTTACTGTATTCTACCCATTCTGCAATCTGTTAATAAAATGTTCAATCAATCAAATTTGTTTTGATATCGATCCAGCTGATCAGCTTCTGTAGTGTTCAACACGAATGCCATTACTGGCCATCAAAGCATAAAAAAACGACCCCCCCCCCCCCCCCCCCCCTTCATGCATTCATGATTAAACATAATACCTATTATATATATATTTGATTTGGAAATAGTAGCGTATCGAGGCGAGCAACGCCAACGCTTATAGTAGAATACAAGTAGCGCCCTATAACTCAGCGTTTCAGGAATTAAAAAAAGCTACCTCCTTATACTACATCATTATTGGTAAGCTAGCTCCTTATACTACATCATTATTGGTAAGCTAGCTCCTTATACTACATCATTATTGGTAAGCTACCTCCTTATACTACATCATTATTGGTAAGCTACCTCCTTATACTACATCATTATTGGTAAGCTACCTCCTTATACTACATCATTATTGGTAAGCTACCTCCTTATACTACATCATTATTGGTAAGCTACCTCCTTATACTACATCATTATTGGTAAGCTACCTCCTTATACTACATCATTATTGGTAAGCTACCTCCTTATACTACATCATTATTGGTAAGCTACCTCCTTATACTACATCATTATTGGTAAGCTACCTCCTTATACTACATCATTATTGGTAAGCTACCTCCTTATACTACATCATTATTGGTAAGCTACCTCCTTATACTACATCATTATTGGTAAGCTACCTCCTTATACTACATCATTATTGGAATGGAATTCTGGAACCTATGGAACTGGTTCTAGTGACTGGCCAGTCCTTAAGGTCCCTGAGTTTGCTCAGAACAGGGTAAATCTGCATTTTGCTATGATGCCCCTCTAGCTCATGGAATGAACTCCAACAGTCCTTAAAGCTTGAGATTCTCCTCCCCTCTGTTGCAGAGTTTAAAACCTTGATCTCCAACCTGTGTCAATGAAGGTGTACGTGTTTTAATTGATTTGTTAACCTTACTTTTGCCTCTTCTTATTGTCATGATTGTATTGCTGTGTGATTTTATATGCATTTTCTGTAGTTTGATTTAGCTTATTTCTGTATGTACACTCGACGTGACTATAAATGAGGGAAACCTCAGTTGCCTTTCAAGTTCAAATAAAGGTTTGAAATTGCGGCTGATTGGCGCAGTGGGCAAGGCGCTTGCCTCTAACGCAGGAGACGCTGGGTTCGAGCCCAGCTCTCGGCGTTGCTACCAGCTGGCCGGTCGTTCATACTAACACAATTGGCAAGTGTTAGAGGGTGGGAAAGCCGGTGGGTGGGGATTTGACGTTGTGGACAGCGACTCCTACAGGTCGGTTTGGTGACGCCGGTGCGACGGAAGCAGGAAGTAGCGGGGGCAGCGTGAGCCTCCCACGCGTTACTCCTCGCTACTGAGAGTTCGAGCTGCTGCGGTGAAAAGATATGACAGGGGAGCTCCAGTAGCTCACCACGTACCGCGAGTGCCATTTCGGCGCCGGGGACAACCGTGCTCGTCACGGATCTGGGGTTTAGCGAGTTCGAATCCCGGACTGCAGCCGTGCCTTTCCCAGAGTGTCTTCCCCCCCATCTGAACCCTTTCAGCCTGTTTCTGTCGGTCATCCTTGACCAGAATAAATGCGATAAACGTATAAAAGAGCCAGGGGAATGGCCAAAGTTTAAAAAAAGAAAAGATATGACAGCTGCCTCCTCGTGTACCGGAGGGGACACGTGATGCAAGGCTTCTGTCCTCACTACAACCAACCAGTGGGAGGCATAGTCTAGCAACGTTCAAGACAGGGGAGGGAAGAATTGGATACACGAAATTGGGATGGGAGAAAAATAGAAAAATGGGGAGAAAAAAGTGGATAAAAAAAATAAAGGTTTGAAATTTAATTACCTGTGTGCTTGTGTGTGTGTGTTTTAGTGTAACCCAGTGATGATTGATGCTATCGAGGTGTCTGCCGCCCACCGTGCTCGTTACTTCTGGGGCAACCTGCCAGGCATGAACAGGTATGGGACAATCGGCAGGTAAATTAAAACGTCTCTCGGATCGTTTTATTCAGCCTCACGTATACTGCCCTTTACTTTAGCTACAATTCATAAGCTCTACATTAATTGTATACATTTTTTACATCAACTGTTCTTCCCCTGCGTACATTCTGCATCTAACATAATATGCAGGAGAAAGTGTGAATTTAGTAATGGCTGCCTACATCTGTGCTGTAAGTTGATATCTACTTATATATGTCCCATCAGTTCTTTCTGCCAGACCTCGGAGTGATACAGTAGATGCTAGGGGTGTAACGATACACAAAATGTTCAGACTCTATACACGTTTAGATTTTTTAGGTCAATTCTATTAGATTTATTATTCTTTATGCGTTCAAATGTATTCATACTAAAGAACTCTAATTATAGATGATATATACTATATGATATATATATACTACACAGCTTTGTTTGGCTGTTGGCTGTTTGGCTTATTTCAAAGTAGTAAAAATCTGCCTTAAACATTATGTTAATAGCAGTAGCCATAACATGCCACCAGTTAAACTGGAAAAAACAAATAGAGACCTAGGTAAAATAATGAGAGAATGAGAATCATAGATACGGTTGTACATTTCAAGACACTTTATTAAAGGTATAAAAACAAAAAAAAAATGTTTTCAATTTTCTATTCTGTATTGAGATGGTTAGACCCATAGTAGATGGAGAATACAATATGTGATATTGATGTCCCTTCAGGGGAGGCAGGATGGCCTCGAGGCAGACTAGTAACAGAAAGGTTTCCGGTTAAAACCTCTGCATCAATAGGGACGGGAGGGCATATTCCAGTTGTGAGCTAGCAATTGGGGGGTGGCTGGTATTAGAACGTGCCCTTGAGCAAGACACTGCACCCTAGAACTGCTCCAGGGCTGCACTGCAGGCGACCCTGCGCTCTGACCACTGTGATGAAATTGTGTTTGTGGGGAAGTGTGCATACAGTACATGTGACTAGGAGAGGTTTGCGGAAAGACGGATTTTAATTGCCAGAGTAAGTTGACAATAAGAAAACCTCCTTTCTCTTTTCCAGGCCTCTCTGTGCAACTGGGATGGACAAACTGGAGCTCCAGGACTGTCTGGACCATGGAAGAATCGCCAAGGTATGATATAGGTTTAACACAATACAGCATTGATTATTTATATACTGTACATCGCAATATCTGCTAAATATGGAAAATACACGTCAATCGATTTGTTCGTCATATCGGACTGCATGGTTAATGGGAAGTGTCATATCAAACTGGAACTAGGGTTGACATTATCAAATATAAAAAAAATTTAATATGTTTTCTGTCGATATTTTTTTTATTGCACATCATTTGTATTGCTTGGTAAAAATGTGAGAAAACGGAATCTGTGGAACCATGTACATGTAGAACCCAGACCAGGGTTTTTTGTAGATACAGTAGTGGAAATTCTTGGGCCTGTACCCATGATGTGTCTCTATGACCCCCCCCCCCCCCCCCCCCCCCCCAACCATGACTCATACAAACTTTGTAGTAAAAACCTTTAGAAATCTAGTCCAGATCCTCAGAGGGCCCTCTCCCAGCTCAGGCCCCCCCTGGGTAGGCAGCCCTCTCCCAGCTCACGCCCCTGGGTAGGCAGCCCTCTCCCAGCTCAGGCCCCCCCTGGGTAGGCAGCCCTCTCCCAGCTCACGCCCCTGGGTAGGCAGCCCTCTCCCAGCTCAGGCCCCTCCTGGGTAGGCAGCCCTCTCCCAGCTCAGGCCCCCCCCTGGGTAGATAGCCCTCTCCCAGCTCAGGCCCCTCCTGGGTAGGCAGCCCTCTCCCAGCTCAGGCCCCCCCTGGGTAGGCAGCCCTCTCCCAGCTCACGCCCCTGGGTAGGCAGCCCTCTCCCAGCTCAGGCCCCTCCTGGGTAGGCAGCCCTCTCCCAGCTCAGGCCCCTCCTGGGTAGGCAGCCCTCTTCCAGCTCAGGCCCCTCCTGGGTAGATAGCCCTCTCCCAGCTTAGGCCCCTCCTGGGTAGGCAGCCCTCTCCCAGCTCAGGCCCCTCCTGGGTAGGCAGCCCTCTCCCAGCTCAGGCCCCTCCTGGGTAGGCAGCCCTCTCCCAGCTCAGGCCCCTCCTGGGTAGGCAGCCCTCTCCCAGCTCAGGCCCCTCCTGGGTAGGCAGCCCTCTCCCAGCTCAGGCTCCTCCTGGGTAGGCAGCCCTCTCCCAGCTCAGGCCCCTCCTGGGTAGGCAGCCCTCTCCCAGCTCAGGCCCCTCCTGGGTAGGCAGCCCTCTCCCAGCTCAGGCCCCTCCTGGGTAGGCAGCCCTCTCCCAGCTCAGGCCCCCCCTGGGTAGGTAGCCCTCTCCCAGCTCAGGCCCCTCCTGGGTAGGCAGCCCTCTCCCAGCTCAGGCCCCTCCTGGGTAGGCAGCCCTCTCCCAGCTCAGGCCCCTCCTGGGTAGGCAGCCCTCTCCCAGCTCAGGCCCCTCCTGGGTAGGCAGCCCTCTCCCAGCTCAGGCCCCTCCTGGGTAGGCAGCCCTCTCCCAGCTCAGGCCCCTGTGTAGGCAGCCCTCTCCCAGCTCAGGCCCCTCCTGGGTAGGCAGCCCTCTCCCAGCTCACGCTCCTGGGTAGGCAGCCCTCTCCCAGCTCAGGCCCCTCCTGGGTAGGCAGCCCTCTCCCAGCTCAGGCCCCCCCTGGGTAGGTAGCCCTCTCCCAGCTCAGGCCCCTCCTGGGTAGGCAGCCCTCTCCCAGCTCAGGCCCCTCCTGGGTAGGTAGCCCTCTCCCAGCTCAGGCCCCTCCTGGGTAGGCAGCCCTCTCCCAGCTCAGGCCCCTCCTGGGTAGGCAGCCCTCTCCCAGCTCAGGCCCCTCCTGGGTAGGCAGCCCTCTCCCAGCTCAGGCCCCTGGGTAGGCAGCCCTCTCCCAGCTCAGGCCCCCCCTGGGTAGGTAGCCCTCTCCCAGCTCAGGCCCCTCCTGGGTAGGCAGCCCTCTCCCAGCTCAGGCCCCCCCTGGGTAGGCAGCCCTCTCCCAGCTCAGGCCCCTCCTGGGTAGGCAGCCCTCTCCCAGCTCAGGCCCCTGGGTAGGCAGCCCTCTCCCAGCTCAGGCCCCTCCTGGGTAGGCAGCCCTCTCCCAGCTCAGGCCCCTGGGTAGGCAGCCCTCTCCCAGCTCAGGCCCCCCCTGGGTAGGTAGCCCTCTCCCAGCTCAGGCCCCTCCTGGGTAGGCAGCCCTCTCCCAGCTCAGGCCCCTCCTGGGTAGGCAGCCCTCTCCCAGCTCAGGCCCCTGGGTAGGCACCACCACCACTACTTCTCTGACACGATGACAACAACAATGTGACTTCTCCTCTTGATAGGCGGAGGCAATGTCTTGGCCAGGGCTGCTCTGTCAGACCCGTTTGATAGTATGACTGTGTAGTTTGGAACAGGGCAGGGCTGCTCTGTTAGACCTGTTTGATTATATGATTGTATTTCTGTCTTTCACAAAGTCGGGAGCTTCCCAGACGACCAACTTAGCGCGGCGGCAGCGGGGGAATCAAAGAGTTGCATATCTGGCCTGTTTACGACACGGGGTATCTGCCCCTTGGTCATCGGACCGAGGTTGAGCAGAATATCTCTACAGAGAAGTCTGCTCTCGGCCTCACAGTCTCTGAAGGGGGGAGATATCTGTCCTCGGCCGTGGGATCGAAGTAAGACAGAATATCTCCCGGTGGGACATGTCTGCCTTCGGTCGTCAGGTCGGAAGTTGTGTAAGATGTTCCATGCTGAGGATGTCGGACACCCCCTCTAATGAGGTTTTATTTATTTTTAGGTGCGGTTGTGAAAACGAAGTGAACTGAGGAGCGCTGAGAGTAGTGGGACTGGACATCCTATATTCTGGCCGGGATGGGGCCTGATTGGATGAAGCCGGAATACGCTCATTATTTTCAGCTGTTGTGATTGCGGGTAGATTGGTTCCAGCTGCGTGTCGTTGGGAATCGCTTGACTCCAGCCAGGGAGTGTGAAACGAGCTGGCATGCTTTATAGTGCGCGTTGGGGTCGTTTGGTTCGGGAAGCTCCCCTCCCGAAACGTACATAATAAACGTGGTTATCTGTAGTTTGGGAACACGGCAGGGCTGCCCTGTTAGACCTGTTTGATTGTATGTTTGTGTCTGTCTCTCTGTAGTTTGGGAAAGTGCGAACCATCACCACTCGGTCCAACTCCATCAAACAGGGAAAAGACCAACACTTCCCTGTCATGATGAACGGCAAGGAGGACATACTGTGGTGTACTGAGTTGGAGAGGTGAGGAACACACACATATATACCGGTATATAGACATGCACATACATTACACACACACACACACACACACATATACACATTTACACACGCACACATTTGCACTACCTCATTTGTGTGTTTTGTTTTACATTTTGTACATTTTAGTTTTGTATTTTGTATAGTGTTTGGTGTTTTACTTTTACTTTTTTTTACTGTATGAAGCACAATCTCAGGAGGCTCATACAGAACCAATAATTTCACTATAATGTACCTTATATGTGACAAATAAAACAACTTGAAACATATTCACACACGCACTTTACACATTACACAAATAGTTATGTGTTTCATCACACTTGTGGGGGCATAACTGTGGATCCTCAAAGGTTGAATAATCAGGTTATAGTTATTTGAGTAGAATAGTAACACACATCCACAAATGTTTACATTTTATGTAAATGCGATAATTTCATTTAGAATATGTAAATATATACCTACCTTGTTTTATTCAATGTGTTAGTATTACTGGTAGTCTACATTCTGGTCAGATAAAAAGAACATTTTATCTACAAAAAATATTTCCCCAAAAATCTGAATCAGAAAAGTCACAATTTGTCATGGTCATTTGGTGCATCAACATTGACAGACAATTAACACTTTGAGTGCCACACCGGGTTTTCCTTTTTACCCCCTTGATGCCACGGTCCACTTCAATGTTAACGTTAATATCGCCTAATCTATGTTTTAAATTATGGCTATGTGTCTAATCTGCCCGTCGCTTATCAAAGACTACTTTTCCAGTCAGTGCTGTCAAGGCAGATTGGTTTTTTTATCGCTTCATTTCCGTTTCAGAGCATTTAGAAAAGCACCCGTTTTGAGATAAAAAAAACAGTTCATTCTGGACCATTCTATGATAATCGTCTTTTACTGGAATATTCCAGAACGTTGATATTCGTCGGCCTATTTATGAATCGTTTTCAAATAAACGCTAGATGATCAATATTATACGTGCACGCAAGCACATTCGGGCCGCGCACGGATAATCGCCGTGTTCATTTCCTCTCTGACTTTTCCAGTGAAACCGAAAGAGCCCATTTCACAAAACAGCCTATATCTTCATCAAAATTAGTCTGATTATCCTAACACTGATAACATAGATTCCTTACCTGACATCAGATGGTATCCAACTGGTATATTCCAATTCCTGATCACCATTCGAAAAAATCGATAAGTGTATGGATCCAACGTGATACAGTAGTACACATGATTCCGCGGGGCTGAGAGGCTCCAGAATGAACTGTGGTAACCCTGGCTGGATCAGTGGACTGGAAAATGTGGAGTACCGGATTTTTTTCCCCATCCATTTTCATTGAGTCCATTCCAAAATCCCTTATGTCATCTGGGAGACGATAGGGGGCGCTTTTTTCCACATATGATCGCCGGCGGCGCTCGGGTATACTCGGGTAGGCTCACGTGATGCAATAATTTCAGATCGCTAAAAAAAGAAAAAAAAATCCGAGAAATCTCGTGAGTGGCTTTCAACATAACTATCGGAAACCCGAGATATCTCGTGTGTGGCAGTGAAAGTGTTAAGTAGAATAAAATAAAATGGAATATATAAACTAGGTTAGAATATAGGACAGGGCTATAAAATTGTGCAGGATTGTAGTCGATTATATACACTAAATTAGAATAGAAATACAGTGGAATAGAATATGTAACAGAGCTACGCAATTGTGTAGTATTGTGCAAAGAAAATGGTCAGTGTCAGATGCTCACAGTTTTGAGTATATGTGCAAATATACAGTACAGGAAGGGTGTGTTAATGTAACACATTGTGACGCTTATGTAGCGTATAATGTCTATGAGTCTTGATAGAGTAGGGGTTGTTAAAATGTTATATAATCGGGCCAATACGGTACTTCTTCTGGAAAATCAGTTTTGATATGTTGTTCCTTTTGAGATCACGATGTCATTGTTGCGTGTTTTCCTGCAGGATCTTTGGATTCCCCGTCCACTACACAGACGTGTCCAACATGGGCCGCGGGGCCAGACAGAAACTGCTGGGCCGCTCCTGGAGCGTTCCTGTCATCAGACACCTGTTCGCCCCGCTCAAGGACTACTACGCCTGCGAGTAGACGCCACCTATAGCACCTGCAAATCAGTGATCCGGATCATGTTTCATCCATATTCCAGTCTAGATTAGAACATGCTGCTTTGATTTGTAGAACATTTCCCTTTTAGCCTAGAGAAACACCTTCTCGGAACTGTGCCGCTATAGTCTTCCATTAAGCTAAAGTCAGATTTCTTAAAACTATTGGTTGGGGATCTGAAACGAGTCATGGGCCTATTGTTGTGTGTTTTCATTAGACTAGGTGCCAGTGTGAGACTAGGTTTAGTCCGTTTGGTTCCCTGGCCAGTGTGAGACTAGGTTTAGTCAGTTTAATTCCCTGGCCAGTGTGAGACTAGGTTTAGTCAGTTTAATTCCCTGGCCAGTGTGAGACTAGGTTTAGTCAGTTTAATTCCCTGGCCAGTGTGAGACTAGGTTTAGTCAGTTTGGTTCCCTGGCCAGTGTGAGACTAGGTTTAGTCAGTTTGGTTCCCTGGCCAGTGTGAGACTAGGTTTAGTCAGTTTGGTTCCCTGGCCAGAGTGAGACTAGGTTTAGTCAGTTTAATTCCCTGGCCAGTGTGAGACTAGGTTTAGTCAGTTTGGTTCCCTGGCCAGTGTGAGACTAGGTTTAGTCAGTTTGGTTCCCTGGCCAGAGTGAGACTAGATTTAGTCAGTTTGGTTCCCTGGCCAGTGTGAGACTAGGTTTAGTCAGTTTGGTTCCCTGGCCAGTGTGAGACTAGGTTTAGTCAGTTTAATTCCCTGGCCAGTGTGAGACTAGGTTTAGTCAGTTTAATTCCCTGGGCAGTGTGAGACTAGGTTTAGTCAGTTTGGTTCCCTGGCCAGTGTGAGACTAGATTTAGTCAGTTTGGTTCCCTGGCCAGAGTGAGACTAGGTTTAGTCAGTTTGGTTCCCTGGCCAGAGTGAGACTAGATTTAGTCAGTTTGGTTCCCTGGCCAGAGTGAGACTAGGTTTAGTCAGTTTGGTTCCCTGGCCAGAGTGAGACTAGATTTAGTCCGTTTTGTGTCCCTGGCCAGTGGCCAGAGTGAAAAGATCATGCTAAAAGATAATGAACTGGCTTAGTGGAAGGCTGCAGTGGAAGAGATTACAGCGTAATCCTCTGAAGAACAACTTATTTTTTACCTTCTTTGGAGCCAAAGGTGATATCTTACTTAGTGATATTTCATAAGAGCGTTATTCTTATGTCAAGATTTGAAAAAAAAAAACGAAGAAAAGGGGTTTATCAGAGATTGTTTTTATAAAGATGTTCTCGTATAGATAGAAATAGTGGAAGAATATTGTTATATTTTCATGTGAAAGTAGTAATTCCCCTGTCAAATTATTACATACAAATACTTGAAACTTGTCAATGTATAAAACGGAGAAACGTACAGATATATTGACCAAGAATAGATTCAGTCCTTCTCAGCGATTCCAGGAAACAAAAAAAAAAAAAAAAAAAAAAACATTTTATTTTGTCCTACTGTAGATTTATTTTAGTTAACTATTTTTCCTAAAATATATGCTGTATATACTTAAGCATACTGTACACATTGGACACGAAACACATTTTGTGACCCATCATCGACTACTTAAAAAAAAGAAATATATATATATATATCTTTGCTTTAATAACTGGAAGATTTTCATATTGTTGGCTGTCACCAAAAAACTGGGCATTACCTCAAAAGCTATGGTGCAACTGAACAACCCATCTTTAAAGATCCTTGTTGTGTGAATATACAGTATACTGTAGTCTCTTATAAGCCCTGTGTATATATAGCTATAGCTTTTATTTTATCACTGGAACTTTTTTACAATTTGTTTTGTGTATTGTATTGATAAAAACGTTTAGAAGTTTTTAACTTCTCATTTGATCAGGAACTACAATATTTGTTTATCCAAAATGCACAACCATTTGTAAAGTGGCAGGATTTTTGTTTTTTTGTTTTTTAACTAAAAAGACCAACTCCTTGAAGAACTTGTGTAATTTAAGGTTTGTGGACATTATCTATATATGTTTAAGCGGAATACTATTTTTATTAGTGCCACCAGGAAGGTTTTCACTAAATAGTAAGCTCCTCAAGTAACATGATAATTCCATGTGTGATGATGGCACAAGATGTCTGCTGTTGATTCAAAAGTTTTACCAGGGCGCCAAAAGACATAATTTAGTTTACATGCTTTACTAATAAATACTACTGTAAGTTTTGGACGAATGTCATGCTTGAAAAAAAAGTTTAAAAAGATTTTGCTGACTTTTTGTAACTACGCCTTTAAAGATGTTGTGTTTTATATCAAGATCCTATGCGTACATCGTTTCAAGTTCAAGTTTGTTATATTGTGTTACATAGTAGCACAATATAAGACTTTAAGATGTGTAATTTTTATAGCACATTTTTAGAAAATGTTAGTTTAATCAATAGTTTGATTTGATTGAATAGTTTTTCTACCGTGTGTGTTGTTTTTAGTAGATGTGGAAGATATTGAGTATGCATATGTAGGCTTATTAGGCATGTGTGTGAATCCTGTTATATGAGGAAAAAAAGAAAATGTAAAAAACGTCTATAACGCTGTAATTGTGTTTCATTTTTATAATCAACATTATGTACCAGATTTATATTTTAGCTTTTTATTCGATTTTTTTGACGTTTTTCTTTTGACACGAAAATGCAAAGTCATTCCAAAACATCCGGACCAGGACTATTTTTATTATTTTCATTTGCGTGAACTGCAGCATTGCTGTGTTTTTTTGTTTTGTGTATTACTTCTAGCCTATATTTTACTCAATAAAAAAACAGCCTGGAAAATAAATATTCTTCCATGTGTCTTGTTTCTGAAATGACCACAAAGCTCCAGAGTTTCAAATGTAATTGGGAGTGTATCTTTTTATAGACATAACAGGGTTTAATAATACTGTACAAGCCAATATTCCATACCAGAATGTTGTATTGGGTGCCCTTGATCCAGGATACATTATATGGCATCGTCTCCGTCCTGTGGATGAAGCAAAACCGTACTGTAATCAGACCCCCAATCTAGATTTTAGTTATATTACGCAGCTCTGGAAAAGCCCTTATTAAACTGGACTTTGAAGAAGTCTTTATTCATTGCACACATTGCAACATAGTCATGTGTAGTCCATTCTCTCTCTGCGCTTGCCCCCCCAGGGCGCCTAAATTCTTATCCCAACCCATGTTTGCTTCCGCGTTCGCGTTTTGCGCTCTGATTGGCCACTGACGTTTCTGGTCGCGCCTATCGTGTGACGGCAAGTTCTTTCGCCGGTTAAGCTTAGGCACTCTTTCAGTGTGGATCGTAGGCGTTAGGTAGTTTGCTGCTGGTCGAGGCGGAAATGGTCGCGTCACGCGATTGGGCACACATGTCACATGACCAGAAACGTCAGTGGCCAATCAGATCACAAACATGCAAACATGGGTTGGGATAAGAATAGACGCCCCCAGGGCAGCTGGGAGCAGACATGGGTGTGGGGCCGCATCCGGGGGCCGTCCGTTTTCGTCAGGGACATCTGTTCTGCATGTTTTCCCATTGGGTTTATAATGTATTTTTCTGGAGGGGGAACGGGGAGAACATGCAAACTCCACACAGAAGGGCAGAGGAGATACCCCACCTGGGTAGCTGGCAACCCAGCAACATGGTCCCCAAGCGGGAATGGAACCCAGGACCTTCTTGCTGTGAGGCGGCAGTGTTAACCACTACACCATACCGTGCCGCCTATTATAGGCAATATCATTGATTTTTAATGTAAGACTAGACCGTAATCAATGCGTGTCTGTTCTGAGCCAGAATCAGATTATAGAGATAATAGATATTAACAACACGCACACTTTTCCATTTGATAAACATGGTTTTGAAATCATTAATATAGTTTACTGACACAATACATGGTAAAAGAGTTTACTGCATGTATTTTTCTGAACCAGATCATAGAACAAATGGTACCAACACATCTGTGGTTTTTATATAAATTATAACAGTGTGGATGTTTGAAACTGCAGTGTAGTTCAAGCTGAGCCCAAACTCCCCACATCAGCCAATACTTGCCTGTGTTGACCAGCAGCTAGGCTAGTGGTTTATTTCAGTTTGCCACAAAGTGAGAGATGGTTGCAACGGTTGATTAAATGATTCATTCAACAGTGCTGACTTATTGGTGCTGCTTACTACTAGTAGATTTTAACATTAGCCTACTGGTAGTTTGATGGATTGAAAACTTTATTAACAAATTGCAGAATGGGTACATACTGCGGCATGGTCATGCTGGACCTACAAAAGGCCTTCGACACTGTCAATCACACCATTCTGATTGACAAGCTAAAAGCAATTGGTTTTGATAGTCTATCAGTGAGCTGGATGCAATCCTACCTGGAGGGGAGAGAGCAGATGGTGGAGATAAACGGTACCCTATCCCCCCCTCACAGTAAGCTGTGGTATTCCACAAGGAAGCATACTAGGTCCGCTACTGTTCCTAATTTATGCAAATGACATGTCGTCAGCTTGTGACTGCAACTTGTTCCTGTTTGCGGACGACTCAGCCCTGCTGGTCTCTGACAAGAACAAGTTACAGGTTGAAAAAACCCTCAGCTCGGAACTAGGCAAAATCTGCATATGGCTCGCTGATAACAAACTATCATTACACATGGGCAAAACAGAGTCCATTCTCTTCGGTTCAAATAACAAACTCAGCAAGACTGACGGCTTCTCAGTTACAGTGGGTGACAATATTGTCACAAGGAAAGAAGATATTACCTACCTGGGTTCCATCCTAGAGGCAATCTTTCCTGTGACAAAATGGCATCCAATGTAATAAAAAAAAGTCAACCAACGAACTCGATTCTTGTACCGGATCTCCTCACTGGTAAACAAGAATACCCTGAAGACTCTGGCAGGAGCACTCATTCAAGGGTACTACGACTATGCTTGCACCTCATGGTACCAAAGCACCTCAAAGGCGCTAAAAACAAATTTACAAACATCTCAAAACAAACTGGTCAGACTACTGCTTGACCTTACTCCTAGAACCCACCTCACCCCTGCCCACTTTGACAACCTAGGATGGCTTAGAGTAGACGACAGAGTACAACAACTTGCAATGGGCCTGGTCTACAAGATACACTACATGACCAAGGTACCCATGTACATGTCAAAATACTTCCCAAAGGTCAGTGAATACCACAATCACAACACCAGAGGGAGCTCCACAAATCATGTTAAACCCAGATTCGGCTCAAACAAGGGACTAAACACGTTTCGCAATTATGCCACATCAATGTGGAACGCCCTACCCAAAGCTGTAAAGGAATGTGAATCACTACCCACTTTCAAAAACACTCTCAAAAAACACCTACGGGAGACTGCAATTCGAAACTGGCCCTTGTAAATGTCCTAACACAACCCCCTCCAATGTACAGTAAATCACCAAGTATGGTCTTGTCAATATTCCAATGTACAGTTTTGCTTGTACAGGTGTACAGTGTCCCCCACCCCCACCCACCCCTCCTACCCAACCTCCCCCCCCACCCACCCAACCACCTCCAATGTACAGTCACCCCCCCCCCCCCCCACCTACCCAACCTCCTCCAATGTACAGTTTCTACGTCAAGTGTATATACTTTTTTTTCTGGACTCTTTTCGTATCACAAACAGTACTGTATTTGCAAATCTGGTATGTCATGATAAATGTATAGATGTAGCAGTACTGTCTATCTGTATGTCATGTGATGTATGTCATATATGTTACGATTAATTGAAAATTGGGGACCCTGATGTAAACAAGACGAAAGTCTTTCTCTGGTCTGCATCCCCTTAACAATTGTATGTATTGAGCTGTACTGTACTGTACCCATTCTGCAATCTGTTAATAAAGTTTTCAATCAATCAAACTAACAGTACGGCTCAATACAAACAATTGTTTTCTTTATTTGGCGCGCTCTCTCTCTCTCCACCACTGAGCGGCGCTAGAGTTCTTTGACTTGTTGACAACAAGGTCGCTCACAAAGCCCCACATACTGACTTGATGTCAGATGACACATATGGCAGCTGCCTCGCGAGTCGCAAGGCAAACGTAGGCTTGTCGTTGGAATAAAATAGGCAATACATCTGTGCACAAAATGCATTGCAGGCTACGTAATGAATTCAAACTGAGTAAAAGCTGCACAAATATAAAACAAGTCGGGCTATTATTTCGCTAAGTCGCCATGATTCCATAGCGCATGCGTAAAAGCGGGATGTGAAAATATTGCATATTCCCTGTTATTATTTATAACAATTAACTGCTGGCTGATTCTCAAGATAATTTGCTGCATTGAAATCGATCGATTTCAATTGGATTTGCGAGGAGGACTGGTTTGTTTTATGTTGGTCCTATCGAAACATAAATGGAATTGGTTTTAAATAAGTCCCGTCATGCATTGCACTGTGTTACGTTAAAGCGAACTAACTTGTAAAATAACAGCTTTTCAGTTTTCAGCGCAGTTTAATTCACACTTTGAGGACTTTTCTCAGACATACCGCCTCGACTATTAAAAGGCTGCGGTGTGTTTTATTTTATTTTTTAAGTACGTGTATTGAAACGTCGCCGAGATTGGTAAGCCGGGGAGTGGGGTCTGGGCCGCGCAGTAGGCTTGTCAGTACACTCTTGTTTCTCTTCAGATCGCATAAATCTTTCGCCTTTTACTAAAGATTTCCGTGGAGAGGAACATTATGAGTATCAACTAATTTTTTGATGCCCTGCTTCACGGCGGGGCTTCCTATCACTGTTGAATATAAAATATCTCACTCACTCCTGCATCATTGTGGGTAGAGCTTTGATAAACCTTTGGCCATTAACTGTCAGTACGCCACTTCCTTCCCATTACAAGGGTTATTATTCAGAATCAGATGCTGAGTATTTTATTGTCACAGCTTTTTAAAATGTACATACATTCATAAGTACATGAGATGCTCCTCAACAGTATTTGTAAGCATAGTAAACACAGCGTATATTCTATCTATACAAACTATTGCTATATAAACTAAACATAATACACAATGTATATTCTATCTATACAAACTATTGCTTTAACTTAAAATATAAACTAAACATAATACACAATGTATAGTCTACCTATACAAACTATTGCTATAACTTAAAATATTAACTAGAAAAAACTAAACATAATACACAACGTATATTCTACCTATACAAACTATACTATATACTAACTGTATTGTAAACTAAACTATAGACTAAACAATACACAACGTATATTCTATCTATACAAATTTATGCTATACAAGGTATATGTTAGCCACAGTGTGTGTGTAATAAGTGTGCTTGTGTGTTGTGTAAGTCACTAGCACTTTGTGACCCTGGTCTGTGAAAGGTGCTATATAAATAAACTTTACTTACTTACTTACTTACTTACTTACTTACTTACTTACTTACTTACTTACTTACTTACTTACTTACTTACTTACTTACTTACTTACTAAGGTGCTTTACCATTGAACACGTAACATTGCTACAGTAGTTCCAATTCTTTAAATTAGAAGAGATACATCGTCTTACATTATTTATGAAATGATGAAGCGCTAATCAATCATCTAATTAGTTATTAGATGATTTGAAACTAATTAGTTTCAAAGCAAATTCCAATATGTTATTTCTATGACCTAGGTAAGTTCAATCAATATTTGTGAACATGAGCTACTCTGTCCCCCAAAGCCAGAAACCAGAGAAGTAAGAATCAAACTTGTAATGTCATCAGATATAAAGTCTGGAGCTGCTCCGTACACAATGAATATGAGACTGAATATGAGTCATTATTATATCTTGAACATGAAAATAACCACTTGAGCAGCAGCACACTGGTATTCTTGCTTCTTTTTAGCAAGTATTTACCAACATTTCAGTCAACAGACCTATTTGACCTATTTACATAGAACAATGTTACATTTTATATTCTAACAGGATTATGGATTAAACTGGTTAACCTTCTGTAGTGTGGTAGTGAAAGGTTAACCTTCTGTAGCGTGATAGTGAAATGTTAACCTTCTGTAGTGTGATAGTGAAGGGTTAATCTAACACTTTCCTATCAGTCACCGTCATCATAAGGGACAGTATAGGCCTCTCCATTTGTAAGTCCATGGTGATATGCTCAGTAAATATGACTCTCTGTTCATAGACATCCATGTAATGGATGGTCCAGTGTTCTTAACACTACCCAGCAGCAGCACCTGCTGCTCGGGGACAAGCTCTGGAGGACGCGGGCGGATGCTGCCATGGTGTCCTGGATTACAGACTAACCAGTAGACTGCAATCTGTCAGACTATAGTGGCAAGCAACCTCACCCCCCCCACACACCAAGGAACTGTCCTGTTCATCCTGTGCATAAACCATGATTTGGTTTATTATAAAATGATGCAAATATTTTAACCACTTTAACTAATATTTTAAAACTAAAGCAAAGTTACTCCCGGACGGGGTGCAAAGGTTTTTTTCAATACATGAAAGAAAATATGATTTTGAGAGATATTTGTAAATGTACTGTTCAAAAAGCGAAGAAAGGGATTAAAAGGAGGTGTATTTCTATTATTGGGGGTAACTTGTGGAACAATGCTGATATACAGTTAAGAATGAGTAATTTGGTTTTTAAGAAAATGGTTTGTAAAGTTATTTTTGAAAACTACAAGGGTGAATAATACTGTTTTTTTGCTATTTTCTTTTAGAATATTGTTTTGTAGTCTTAGTTTTGTTAAGAATATAGGACAGGCATGTATTAACCATTATGCTTCAGTCTGTACCTTTTCAGTCACTGTAAAATAAAATATTGAATGATTGTGCATATTGTATTGTGTGAGATGATGACTGAATAAACTACTACTACTACTACTACTACTACTACTACTACTACTACTACTACTACTACTACTACTACTACTACTACTACTACTACTACTACTACTACTACTACTACTACTACTACTACTACTACTACTACTACTACTACTACTACTATCCTGTACACCTCAGACTTCCGGTCCAACTCCCCTGTCTGTCATCTCCAGAGGTGTACACACAATATTCCCATATTGTTTATAGCATGGGAAACATCACTGCCTGGTATGGAAACAGCAAGGCAGTAAAGGCACAGGACAAGAAGGCCCTACAGAGAGTGGTGCGCTCAGCTGAGCGTACTACGGGTATTGCACTACCACCCCTGCAGGTCTTATATAACAAGAGGTGCAAATCCAGAGCCTGCAGAATAATGAAAGACCCTCACCACCCCAACAACAGCCTGTTCAAGCTGCTGCGGTCAGGCAAACGCCTGCGTACACCAGCAACTAGGACAGAGAGACTTCGGCTCAGCTTCTTCCCCCAGGCCATCAGAGTCTTGAACACTGAACTCTCCACACAAGCACACATGAGCACACACACAACACACATACTGTATACGCTCACACACTAACAGTCACTTTAGCACGAACACACACACACATGCTGCACACGCTCACACTCAACGGTCACTTTACACAATGAAAAGGTCACTTTAAAAAAAAGAACGGGAGTGGTTCTTGTATAGTAAATAGATGGATATAGCAAGATAGCATAAGGATATATAGTATAACTGTAGATTGTATAGTATAGTATTGTTTTTTTTTATCAAATCTTTTTATTGCTTTTTCTTTTTTCATAACAAGACAACACACAATACAGTAATAACAATAATAAACAGCAATAATAGACTTCACATGACAACAACAGCAGCAACAATAACAACAACAATGACAACAAATTAAAATAACAAGAATAATAATAAAAACCAAGTATGAAATAAAATAAGTTGCCACAAAAAAGGAATAGGGAAAATAAAACATTTACTATATAACAGGCTTCCTGAGCCCCCTCCATCTCCAGACCCGGCAGCCGCGAACCCCAACCCCGGAGGACCCGGAGTCCGGCGCCCCCGCGAGCCAAAGCATCACGCCTCTTTAATGCCTCGACCCGCAGAGACCCCGAACCACGCCCCCCCCCCCAGTCCGAGCCCACGACCACCAGACCCACAGCTAAAGGGGCCCAAAAAATATACATAATTAAAATTACAAGAAAAAATAAAAAAAACAATGGCACTCGCTCGCTCTCCCCCCCCCCCCCCCACACTCACCCCAGGACCTCAACGTGAATTAAATACATAATATATAATATATTATGCAGCAATCGAAAGTTATATGCGCTCTTTAAGTTTTGCAACTGCTGCCAACCATATTGCAATATTCGACTCATTAACCCCTAAAACCTGTGCAGTGGATATCTCCAGTTATTACATGGCGTTTTCACATTCGCCGAAATGCTTGCTTGTGATTGGTCAATAGCCCCCCGACAGCGGTCATTATTTTTCAATAATGACCGCTGTGGGACAATAATGACCGCAGTGCGCAGCTGTTCGCAATCAAGCCCACTGACACACACTGTTTCAGTGCAATTAGACACTGCCGGTGTTCTGCTGCCGGCGATGACAGGGGGCGGAGCGACGAGCGGAGCCAGAACGCAGCCAGAACCAGTGTTGCGAGTCGATGTAAAATGAATTAGGTATATTGTTAGTAAGTTAGCCATGTAATAAGCGGGATAATGTATAGCTATACTCGGTCATTGTCGCAAAATAATTGACCTTCACTGACGTTTAAAACACCTCGCCGAAGCGGCTCGGTATTTTAAACTCCGTGTCGGTCAATTATTTTGCGACAATGACCTCGTAGCTATACATTATCCCTTACATATATCACATCGAGATAAGTGAGAATCCATACCTTCGGGCATAGCTTGTCTGGGTGTATCCATTGTGAAGCAATACATTTTTTGGCGGCTGTGAGGCCGGCTAGAATGAGTCTCTTCCCATGTGTAGAGGTCGGTAATTGAGAAACCTCATTCAATAATAATACAGAAGGCGGAACAGGTATGGTCAGAGAGAAAATATCTGATAGCTGGGTGGTAATCTCTTCCCAAAAAAGCTCAACAGGGGGACATTCCCAGTACATATGCATAAATGTTCCGATGGCACCGTTTGGACATAAGGTACATCGAGAGTCAGGTCTGAGACCCATTAGATTAAATCGTCTCTAGGGGTCAAATAAGTCCTATGAACAAAATGTAGATGAATCTGTTGGTGATCTGGGTTGCGTGAGGACAGCCGGACATTTTCCCAGACTGCATCCCAATCAAAATCTACATCCAACTCCGGGACATCCTTTCTCCAAATCGTATCCAGGGGGAGGTCCTTATACGAGGACGTAAGTAAATGGCGATAAAAGTCAGAAACGAAGCCTCTCGATGTCTCTTTGTCATAAAAGAATTTGTGAAAACGGTGACGCTCTAGTCAGTTGAACATCCCATGGAACGCCATGAGCCCTCAGAGCTGCTCTTATTTGTAAATAAAAGAAAAAGGATGTTCCGGGGAGATCATATCCGTTGGATAGATCTTGGAAAGAATGGAGACCAGAGTTATCAAAGATATCCCCCAACGTGTGGATGCCTTTCTTTTCCCATCTAGGGTACCTAATAGGTTATTGTCCAATAAGGAGTAAATTGTTATTAAATAGAGGGGAATGCGTGTGCCATTTATGGCGGTTAGTACACACTTTCTGGGTGTCACGCCAGGTCTGGATCACATGTGTGATAATAATAATAATAACTTCGTTTTATATAGCGCCTTTCAGAGGACCCAAGGTCGCTTTACATAGGGGGGGGGGGATGACAAATTAACAAACATAGTGGACAGACACAACATATACATATAAGAGGGCCAAATCGTAATTTGCATTGCTTAATTGAAATGTTGGTATACACAATATCCTGAAGTCTATGTGGGGACACCATCTTCTCCTCCAATGGTCGCCAAGACACGGCTGCTTGAGCGTCAAACCAAGTGATCAGAGGCCTCAGAGAGAAAGCTTGAAAATAATATTTACAGTCTGGAAATGCTAAGCCTCCATCGAGTTTACTTCTTTGGGTAGTTGATCTCTTCAAGCGCGGGTGTTTATTATTCCAAACGAATTTATATGAGGCAGAGTGCAATTTCTGCCAATAACCAACAGGAGGAGGCAACAGGAGCATTGAGCTGATAAAATTAATTCGGGGTAAAATATTCATTTTAATTATTGACGCATGGGCCTGTAATGAATTTTTTAATTTGGACCATCTGTTGAAGTCATTTGTAATCCTGTCACCCAAGCTGGAGCAGTTATACCTTACCGTCTGGCTAATAGTAGGGAATATTTCAATTCTGAGACATTTAAAGTGCATTTTTTTTTTATCCACTTTTTCTCCCATTTTCAATTTTTTCTCCCATCCCAATTTTCGTATCATCCAATTCAACCCTCCCCTGTCACAAACGCTGTTTCTTGCCTCCCACAAGCCGGCTGCAATGTGGACTAAGTCATACATAGCACAAGTCCCCTCCGGTACTTGAGGTAACAGCAGTCGCATCTTTTCACCTGCGCAGCTCGATCTCTCAGTGGCGAGGAGTAACACGTGGGAGGCTCACGCTGCCCCCGACACTTCCTGATTCTACTGCGCAGGCGCACCAACCGACCTGTAGGAGTCGCTGTCCACAACGCCCAATCCCCACCCATCAGTTTCCCACCCCCTAATACGGCCAATGTGTATTAGTACGGACGACCAGCTAAACTGAAAGCAATGTGGAGCGCTGGGCTCGAACAGGCGAGCCCAGCGTCTCCAGTATTCGCGGCGAGCGCCTTGCCCACTACGCCACGTAGCCGCCCTACATTTAAAGTGCATTTAAAGGGGGCGCCCCAGTGGCGAACCACATAGCACGCTCAGTCGCGACACGACCGACCAGGGTTCGACTCCCGAACCCGTCGTTATTTGTCGAATGTCTTCCCCCCACTCTGTCTCCCATTCCTCCTCTGTCTCTCCCTACTGGACTGCCCAGTAGAAATAAAGCGATAAAAACGCCAAAAAATTTATCTTTAAAGTGCATTTAAAGGCAGGATGGTAGCCTTCGCAGGCTCATTAAGTGGAAGAAAAGCAGATTTTGGCCAGTTGATCTTAAAGCCGGACAGGCTGCCAAACTCATCTATCACATTGAGAAGATGAGGCAGAGAGACGGAGGGATTCTGCATAAACAGGAGTACATCATCTGCGTATAAGCTGATATGGTGATGTGTGCCCTAAATTGAAACAGGAGATATAATTTGGGATTGTCAAATTATACTTGATTGTGATACTCTTTTTGTATCACAAACAGTAATGTATTTGCAAATCTGGTATGTCATAAATGTATAGATGTAGCAGTACTGTCTATCTGTATGTCGTGTGTGTCATATATGTCCTGATGAATTGAAAATGGGGGACCCCTCAGCTCTGAACTCGGCAGAATCTGCACCTGGCTCGCTGATAACAAACTATCATTACACCTGGGCAAAACAGAGTCCATTCTCTTTGGATAAAATAACAAACTCAGCAAGACTTCTCTGTTACAGTGGGTGACAATATTGTCACAAGGAAAGATGAAATTACATACCTGGGTTCCATAGAGGCAAATCTTTCCTGTGACAAAATGGCAACCAATGTAATCAAAAAAGTCAACCAACGAACAAGATTCTTGTACCGGATCTCCTGTCTGGTAAACAAGAATACCCTGAAGACTCTAACAGGAGCACTCATTCAAGGGTAGGCCTACTACGACTATGCTTGCACCTCATGGTACCAAAGCACCTCAAAGGCACTAAAAACAAAATTACAAACATCACAAAACAAACTGGTCAGACTACTGCTTAACCTCACTCCTATAACCCACCTCACCCCTGCCCACTTTGACAACCTAGGATGGCTTAGAGTAGACGACAGAGTACAGCAACTTGCAATGGGCCTGGTCTACAAGATACACTATTGATTGATTGATTGAAAACTTTATTAACAGATTGCAGAATCGGTACAGTACAGTACAGCTCAATACATACAATTGTTAAGGGGATGCAGACCAGAGAAAGACTTTCGTCTTGTTTACATCAGGGTCCCCCATTTTCAATTCATCGTAACATATATGACATACATGACATACAGATAGACAGTACTGCTACATCTATATATTTATGACATACCAGATTTGTAAATACAGTACTGTTTGTGATACAAAGAGAGTCCAGAAAAAAAAGTATATACATTTGATGTAGAAACTGTACATTGGATTTGGTAGGTGGGGGTGGGGCAGGGGGGGGGGGGGGGGTGGGGGTACATGTCAAAATACTTCCCAAAGGTCAGTGAATACCACGATCACAACACCAGAGGGAGCTCCACAAATCATGTTAAACCCAGATTCGGCTCAAACAAGGGACTAAACACGTTTTGCAATTATGCCACATCAATGTGGAACGCCCTACCCAAAGCTGTAAAGGAATGTGAATCACTACCAACTTTCAAAAACACTCTAAAAAAAACACCTACGTACGGGAGACTGCAATTCGAAACTGGCCCCTGTAAATGTCCAAACCCAACCCCCTCCAATGTACAGTTCCCCCCTCCCCCACCCCACCTACCCAACACCCTCCAATGTACAGTTTCTTCCCCCTCAAATGTATATACTCTCTTTTTAGAAACGCTGTCTCTTAATCAGAGTTTCCAACACCAGGGTCTATGTGACAGGCGTTGTACTCTTAAACAGTACTGTATATTTGTAGATCTGGTATGTCATAAATGTCTGGATGTAACAGTACTGTCTATCTGTATGTCATGTATGTCATATATGTTATGATGAATTGAAAATGGGGGACCCTGATGTAAACAAGACGAAAGTCTTTCTCTGGTCTGCATCCCCTTAACAATTGTGTGTATTGAGCCGTACTGTATTGTACCCATTCTGCAAAGTTTTCAATCAATCAATCAATCAATCAATCAATCAAACTGTGTCATCCACGTAAAGGTGGTTTTGACAGCTGCTCAGAGATGAGACAATATTATTAATGTAAATAGAAAATAAGACAGGACCCAGGATTGATCCCTGTGGAACACCTTTTGTGATGGGTAGAAGCTCTGATTGGGCATTTCCCATTTTCACACACTGAAATCTTTCTGATAAATAGTTTTGAAACCAACTGCAAGCACCTGACTGATGCTTTCCAACACTCTGTAATCTTTGTAATAGGAGAAGGTGGTCAACAGTATCAAACGCGTTTGACGCATCTACAAACAGGGCAGCACAATGCTTTCCTTTGTCAAAGGCTGATACAATGTCATTTATAACTACAGTAGCCACCGAGATGGTACTGTGTTTTTCTCTAAAACCAGATTGGTGTGGGTAATATAGTGCTTTGTGATGAATGTTTTAAGTTGGTTGTTTACCAATGACTTCAGGATTTTTGCTAGACAGGATAACTTGGAGATTGGTCTGTAATTATTTAGGTCATTTTTATCTACCCCTTTATGGAAGGGGGTCACGTGGGCTGTTTTACAGGCAACAGGAACCACACCTGTTAGTAGTGAAAGATTAAATATATGTGTTATTTGCTCCAAAACCAATGGTGCAGCTGAGCTAGTTTGAGGAACAAATTATCCAACCCATCCTCTCCAGTTGATTTCCTGGTAGCAATGGCTTGAAGTACTTCAAGAACAGAGTTTACAGACAAGGGTTGTAAATGAAACTGAAAATCATTTCCTATCTGATCCTGTCCACCAGGTGGCCCTACATGGCTAATTCTCAAATAGATGACCAGCTTCGATAAAAATGTAATTTATGGCTAAACAGACCTCTTTTTGTTCCGAGATCAAGGAGTCACCCTTTCTAATCTCTGTAGGGAGGGAAATTGTGGTTCTGGTCTTATTTAAATTTACCGCCTTCCAAAACTTAGCAGGATCTGAGTATAGGAGCTGGTTACTAGTTCTATAAGTAATACTCAACTTTAGCCGTTCTCACAGATGCTGTACATTTATTTCTGAGCTGTCTAAATGCTGCCCAGTGTGACTGATCACAGCATCTGGCAAGTGACCAGGCTCTATCGCTCTCCTTAAGCAAGGCAGATAATTCAGGTGTGAACCAAGGTATTAATTAATTTTATAAGGTGAGGAAGGTTTTGGAAAGAATTTCCGATGTGTAGTGGATGTCGCTATGGAATAGGTCAATTAGAAAAGCCTGATCACTAAGGTTTTTCATATTCCTTTTGTTAATAGTGCAAGACTGTGATTTCTCTAATCGAGAGTTCTAACACAAGCTATAGGACAATGATCACTGACACCTAATTCAAAAACACCACAAGCAATAACCAGTCTTATTAGAAAACATTAAGTCATTAATGTCTTTACTACTATGCACTCAAGACTGTAGCACCCAAGTTCAACACTGTTTGACGAACATTGATACTTAGATGAAAGAGTTGTAACCTTCCTGCTGACCTGTTGTACAGAACTTGTAAGTTGCTTTGGATAAAAACATCAGCTAAATGACGTATATCCAACAAGCTACTATGCATGTTCTACCAGTCTGTTGTGTGCTGGGAAGGATAACTTCAAAGCCAAGGAGGCCGGCAGGCTCAACAAACTGATTGTGAAGGCCAGCTCTGTGGGGTAACTGTACATTGGATTATCGACTAAACCTTACTTGGTCCCAAGAAGAGGGTCTTGTGTATTATTGGGTTAAATAGGACATTTATTGTACATTGGAGGGGGTTGCGTTAGGACATTTACAGGGGCCAGTTTCGAATTGCAGTCTCTCGTAGGTGCTCTTTGAGAGTGGTTTTGAAAGTGGGTAGTGATTCACATTCCTTTACAGCTGTGGGTAGGGCGTTCCACATTGATGTGGCATAATTGCGAAACGTGTTTAGTCCCTTGTTTGAGCCGAATCTGGGTTTAACATGATTTGTGGAGCTCCCTCTGCTGTTGTGATTGTGGTATTCACTGACCTTTGGGAAGTATTTTGACATGTACATCGGTACCTTAGTCGTTTCATACAACTTGCACATGACCCTAAATGATTCTGTATTATAGTTTATAGTCTCTCTATGTATTTTTCCATCTGCAGCGTTGCACATGTTATGTATTGATTGATTGAACATTTTATTAACAGATTGCAGAATGGGTATACAATACAGTACGGCTCAATACACACAATTCAATTGTTAAGGGGATGCAGACCCGAGAAAGACTTTCGTCTTGTTTACATCAGGGTCCCCCATTTTCAATTCATGATAATTATAATGTACATCTTCCTTTTTCCATGAACCTGAATGTATTATTTTTTTGTGCACAAAAAATATTATCTTTATTAACTTAGAGATGGGAATGTGAATCTGTATCACACATGATGAGGTTGTCTGGACAAGTTGTATTATTGATAATTAATTAACCATTTTGAAATGTGTCCTATAGGCATTGAGACTGGTCTACTTGGCGTAGACAAACTCACATTTAACACCTGTAAAGAAATAGTTCCCCCAACAAATCACCAGGCAAATGAGGGAAACATGTGGCAAGGGCTTGCCTCAGTCAAACCCAACTACGGTTGCGATAGCCATCATTTTGAGTGAACCATAGCCAGTATTCACTTAGCGTTCAACGATCTCTCGGAAGCGAGGATGCTATCTTTCGTTGTTGTAATCGTTTGTTCGTCTAGTAGCGGGTAACTAGCATTAACCAGAGGTGTAAAGTACTTAAGTAATTGTACTTCGTTACAATACTTAAGTACTGTTTTGGGGGATTTGTACTTTACTCAAGTATTATTATAACATACTTTTTACATTTAAAATGCAGACCTACAAAGTACAAATCTCGCAGGTCCAACTATTTTAATTAGTATATTTGTTTCTCTGGTCGAACTAACGTTAACGTTATTAATCCTGCGGCCGCACTTTATTTAAAAACAGCCAATCAAATCCCCATCAATGGAAAATGAATCCGCCCATACCCCATGCTGATTGGTCCGTGTGCAAGACTAGAAAGCGGGGATCTTTGATTAAACACCTGCTATCAGAAGAATAGACAGTCAGAAAACAAGTTTGTACGTTTAAAAGTAGAAACTTTTAGACTTTTACTCTAGTGTGTTTTAGCCAGATACTCTGACTTTTACTTGAGTACGATTTTGAGACGGTACCCATACTTTCACTTAAGTATAATTTCGGGGTACTTTTTACACCCCGCGCATTAACGTCCGCCCACGTTAGAGAGAAACTGAGGGCAAATTGATATAATAGACGTTTTCTTCAGATAATAGACTTGCATATTATACTGTATCATTTAGCATAGCAAAGGCTCCGTCGGTCACACTTGAACCGACGACGTTATTAATATTAGCCAAGCCAAGCCAATATTACAGCCACGACGACACGACACTGATCAACAGAACGGTTGGCAACTAAAAAAACGACCTCGTCCATTATAGCGTCAACGGGCGGCGGGGCGAGAGGAGCTATCATCAAACTGGCTCGTTTTGCGGCCATTGAACTACTCGCTTGGCTAACGGCCGTATGCTATGCTAATGCTAACGCTATTTGCGTTATTATTATGCGTGACCGTTTTCAGCATCGTTGACGACGAGACACTGCATCATGCGTGGCGTCGAGAATTCATTCGCAAAAATGTTGAAGTGTGAATTGCGCGCGAGAGGAAGGATCGATCTAATCGCGACGGTGTCCGGTTCCCGTGAGCGGCGCGCGCAATAGAAACGCCATTGGCTAAGATCTCGCGAGGTTCTGCAGCTAGATACTATTGCTGCCTTGGAGGACTCTCGACGGGATTTCCAACCCTGCACTGCGAATCTGCAGAGCCGCAAAGATATCCCCCTATTGGCGAAGTGTGCGAAAAGACGACAGAAGGTAAGAAGCTTATGATCCCAGTTGTTGTTTTGCATTTGTTTTTCGTGTATGATCTATGATTGTTAAACTGAACGTCTAGCTGCATTGCCTAACAAACAATGTGTCTTGTTCGTGCTTTCGATACATTGTTGCAGTTCACGGGAAGTTGTTGGTTTGAATGTAACATTGTAGCTAAAACCTAGAGACCTCAGATGGTAGCATTGGGGGAGGGGATTGAATGATTGAAAACTTTATTTAACAGATTGGCAGAATGGGTACAGTACAGTACAGCTCAACACACAAAATTGTTAAGGGGATGCAGAGCAGAGAAAGACGTGTGTCTTGTTTACATCAGGGTCCCCCATTTTCAATTCATAGTGTGACTATGAATATGCACACAGCGCAAATGTATTGATTGAAAACTTTATTAACAGATTTCAGAATGGGTACAATACAAGTACGGCTCAATACCGTATCTATCTAGTACATTACACATTAGTATGAATAGTATCTTGCCACTCACGATGTAATAATAACAGAGTTGGTCTAGTTTCAAGGCTAGTTTTGGCGAAGTTTAGATCGTATTTTCTAAACAAAGTGACTTAACTGCAGTCTCAAATGATTAAACATACAACGTCTTTGTGTGACCTTTTCGAATGTTGAGGTTTCTATTATATGTGCTGCACGCTACAGTTAACCTGTTGATTCACAATGCAGTATTATTCGTGTGACAGTGTCAACAACGGGTTGGCTATTGTTGTGATCATGTCACATTTGATTTCACTCTATTTGGAAACCAGCATGGTTCCCCACACACTACCCAGTGCTGCTGGGATGCCCGTTTAGCCTCTCTGACTGTGTCAGATTAGGAATCTATCCTGTTAAACTGCTGATCTATGGTCGGATGTTATATGATATTTCTCTCTGGAGGCAACAACGGAACACAATCTGATGATCCACTGAATGAATGAATTTAATTATTTATTTTTTAACAATTTAACAGATTGCAGAATGGGTACAGTACAGTACGGCTCAATACACACAATTGTTAAGGGGATGCAGACCAGAGAAAGACTTTTGTCTTGTTGTTTACATCAGGGGTCCCCCATTTTCAATTCATAGTGGCTATCCACTGCCAGTCGGACTCGGAGAAACTCGGAGAGGAAGCGCAGCGAGCCGAGCGGAGTTCGTGTTTTAATCAGCTGTGCAGATCCCAGCGGCTCCATTGGTCGGGATATGGGACGCAGTGATTGGTTGGGAGACAACAATATGATCTGTCTTTTCGCGGGAAACGGGCATCGTGGGTAGACATGTGAAGGAGTAAGTACGGTACTTATCGGAGCATGTTTGATATTATGTGAGGCACTTCGACTGAAACACATTTTCATGTCACTTAGAATTAGATCGTTAAATGTATATAGCACGGACGTTAGTTATTATCGACACAGAAACCACCAGTCAGACATTGTATTTGCAGAGAGATTGGATACAATGGTGAAACGTGGACATCCAATGTTTTTTCGACTAGACATAATATTCTTAGAATTCTATCTGGAGGGCAGAGTAAAGTATATTCTCTGAACCGTGCTTCAACATCAACCAATGAAGAGAAAACGCCTCTTAAGAAATGATCACAAACATACAATGAATAAAGCGAGAGCACAAATAAGTTGAAAGTGATTTAACCCCTTCTCTTCCACCTGACAATGCAGTATGAAGGAAGAGAGCGACCTCGCGTTACAACAAGGTTATGTACATTCATACAAGTAAATAAAATACAAAATTACAGCAGCAATAGTATACAAGGACAATTACAATAAATAAGGGAGAGAGAAGGAAAGAGGGAAAAAAGGGAGAATGAGAACCAGAGGGGAAGAGAGAAGAACGGGGGAGAAGGAGGGAGGGGGCTTAGGGGGAGGAGAGAAGCATGAGGGCTATGCATGCGATTGGGAGGCAGTCAGCTGGTGCAACAGTCAGTTATGATCTCTTGCAGATTTAGTTTAAAAGCAGTGAGGGCAGTGAGTTTAAGGGTGTTTTGTAAGGTGTTCCAGTCAGATGCAGCAGCAAATCAGAAGGCGTTGCAGCCGGAAACCCTGCAGGCTTTGGGGATGGTGAGTTTGATGAAGTTGCTGGACCTTAGGTTGTAGTCAGAAGTGGAGACGGGCAGAAGGGAGGTAGTTTCAAGTTTCTTTATTAGTTGTCATACAGAAGTACAGAATACTTTTATACAAAATGCTTCTTTCTGTTACGCTCCAGAGACTGTGCTAGACAAAAATAGATAAGTATAAAATAAAATAAGTATAAGTAAAAAATAGAAGTCACATACGTGGACACAAGTGTTCAGTATGTACATGTACAATGTTCAATGTGTCTTGCACAGTCTCTGGAGCGTAACAGTAAGAAGCATTTTGTATAAAAGTATTCTGTACTTCTGTATGACAACTATTAAAGAAACTTGAGAGTAGAAGTAACTGAGTTACCATACAATATACTATACAATATAGTATACTAATATACAATATACTATATAGTGCAAAGCAGAAATGGTATGAGGTACAATTTAGGTACAATTTACAGTAAGGTGTAATGAGGTATGGGTTGTAGTGCAAATTATTTACCAATAAATATAAAGTGTGTAAAGTGGGTGCTGCAGTGAGTTGTTTGTTTAAAGTGAGTGTGTGTGTGTGTGGATGTGTGTGCTATGAGTGCATTTGATGGTTGTTACATAGTGTTATTGTTCGTTGAGCATCCTGATGGCCTGGGCCTAGAAGCTTCTTCTGTGTCTTCTGAGTAGAGAGTAGAGAGGTGTTTTAACAAGTATGGTTTTATAGATGATTTGAAGCCAGTGAAGAAGCCCTCTGGTGTTAAGAGATGTCTAGTCCACCAGGTTATAAAGGTCACAGTGGTGAAGGGTACACTAGTGGCAAAACGGATGGAGGAATGATTGAGAATGTCAAGTTTTCTGAGGGCACACTGGGATGCCATTCTATAGATAGATGGTGTCGCCATAGTCAAATATAGGGAGGATAGTCATCTTGACAAGAGTGTGTTTGGCCGAGCGGGTGAAAGAAGCTTCATTACGGTCTATATATCTGTATATCTGTACATATCCTACTCTTACTAGTTACACTGCTGGCCAGTATGACTACTACCATACTGTCCTTATTATACGTGTATCACTGTACATATTAATACTACAAATCTGTACATACATCTGATTAGACACTTGGTAGTACTAATTTGTATATTTTGTACCCAGTTTAATCAACTGTACATTGTTATATATTACTAATTGCACTTTACTGCTACTACATTTGCACTCTGGTTGGATGCCAAACTTCTTTTTGTTTTACTGTACTTGTGTTGTATGATGATGACAATACATTTTAATCTAATAATCTAATCTAAATGTTTACAGGTGTTACCAATGTAACCAGACCTTTCACAGACCATACATACAGCACATAGCCTGACTCTTGTAGACATGTCAGTATCAGCGATTTTACTCTTCTACCTCGTTGTTTTTTATTAGGCCGGCCGTCTAGTTTTTATTGCCTTCGTAGATGTTCTTCCACCATTGCTGTGGTGCTGTTGACGACAGTTATCCCCAGGAATAATAAAAAGGGTGATAATAACAAGTACAACCGGTAGGGTTGCAGACAGTTGCACGATACACCGAAACGGTCCAATACTCCATTTTATTAGTGTAGTTAAGCAGAAACAAAATAACTGAAATGCTAATAAAAGAGCAATGTCATTCATTACTTCCTACCAGCCAGATACCCATGTTTAAAGGAGATCTACTACGATACCTGTCATTCATCCGAGTCTTTGAGCATTCAATTGAAGAGAAAACTGACAACTACAAAGACCGTCGGCGTCTATTCTTTCTTGAACAGTTTACAGAAGGCCAGGCTAAAGAGCTTGTAAGAAGTTGTCAGTATACAAACAAAGCCAAAAGACTGCTTGAAGAAAACTTTGGCTAAAACTTTAACTCTTTGGCTAACTCGTGTTCTAAAACCCCTGTGTTCTTTGGCTAACTTGTGTTCTAAAACCCTTGTGTTCTTTGGATAACTTGTGTTCTAAAATCCTTGTGTTCTTTGGCTAACTCGCTGTCGTTCCAGGCGTAGCTGGGTAGGAGATGGCTGTGGGGAAAGCGGTCAGTGTGAATCTGTCCGCAGGAGAGGAAGAGAAACTGAACCACTTTGAGCTGCTGGCCTGGCTCAATGACACCCTACAGACACGCTTCATTAAGGTAGAGCAGCTGTGCTCAGGTACGGTTCGGTCTCCGTTGTCGCTTGTTTCGTCTACCGACAAAGCAAACCTTACAAATTTCTAGGGGTGTCCAGATGATGTATTTTTTTTCTTTTACCCCTAATCCAATTCTAATTTAGTGTATTCTACTACAATCCTGCACAATTTAGTTTATATATTCATTTTTATTTTATATTCTACTTTAATTGTCTGTTAACTCAATCAGCGCCTAGAGGTTGCTGTTTACCTTGTGGTAAGAAGGCCAGCGCTCTGTTCAATGGAGATAATGCCGGTGTTTGCGAGTGCTAAAACTATATTAAATATTATAGCTATGGATCTAATAACACCGTCGATTGTCAGTGAGTTTCTTCCGGTCAACATGCAAAAAACTGATCATTTTTCCATCCGTACATTTCCGTTTTATACCGTGGTGAATATGCGTATAGTTTGAGTGATTCTGAGTAATCCCAGGAAAAGACGCGAAAACAGCGTTTTAGTGAAATTCAATAAACACATTGCCATTCCTCGCTTGGATCAACAATCAATCTGAAATCAACGCTAGATTATCTGTATTATCTTTCATCATGCACGCATGAAAGGGAGAAGGGGACGCAGGCTCCTCCGTGCTTTTGATCGCTACCAACACACACACACACCACCCCGACACGCTTCGATCGTGGGAAAATAATTATCGTATCAACGCAAGATCGATAACATAGAGTCCTTACCTTGTAAATTATGTACTGCAAAAAGAATAATCCAACTATCTGATCGCCATTCCAAATACTGGTCGCGTTCGTGTATCCAGCGTTATCCAGCATTGCATATAAACGGGGGGGGGGGGGCCTAGTCCATGCATCGTTCGAAGCGCCTGCCTTGCCGGAGTATTCAGACCCCGCCTGCACGGCTCAGCTCGGCCAAGAAAACAAACCACATCGTTTCAAATGGGGTGCAATAGGGGCCGCAAGGCGTCTCGGAGCCATTCCCAATGATAACATCAGGCTGGATGGATGAATTATGAATGGATATAGCGAATAAAAGAAATAACGATTAAAACCCGACTTTTCTCGTGATTGGCGCTCAACCACCGGTGAGATAACCCAACTTTTTTTGTCATTGCTGCTGAAACAGTTAAGGTTGATACACCGAATGACCAAGTTCCTTGTATGTGCAAGCTTACTTGGCAATAAAGACTTTTCTGATTCTGATTTAATATTGAGTGTCTGCCGGCTGATTTCCAATCTGATGTTTGTATTTTGTAGCTAATACAGCGGTACAGTGTGCACTTCCAGTGCATTAAAGTTGGTAAAACCGATCCAATGTAGGTAAAATATGTTTTTTGGCAATTGAATAGCTCTGCATCAAGACAAAAATAGCGGCATCCGCCTACCACCGCAGAGACTCTGGGATCGAATCCAGCTGTCCGCGGTACCTCCGGCATGGTCGGTCGTCCCTACTAACACAATTGGCAGTGTTAGCCGGTGGGGTATGTGTCCTGGTCATTGTAAACTGCTACTCCTACTGGTCAGTCGGGGCGCCTGTTCAGCGGGGAGGGGATTTGGGGGAAATGGCGTGAACCTCCACGTTACGTTCCCCCAGTGAAACTCCTCGCTGTCAGGTGAAAAGAAGCGGCTGGCGACTTGTATCGGAGGAGGCATGTGGTAGTTCTACACCCTCCCCAGGCCGACAGTGAGGCAATGCACGCAACGACCAGGAAGGGAATTGGCATAACGACTAAATTGGGATGGGTGAAAAATACAGAAATCCCCAAAATAAATAGAATAAAAAACAAATAGTGGCGCCGGCATCACAGCTTAATGTCTTTCATGTATTTTTTCAACCAAAATGTATAATAATTTGATCAGGCTTAATGTAGCCGATAGCGATCAGTTAAATTATGATTATGATCAGCTCCGTTACCGATCTTTCAGATCCAATTGGGACATCCCTACTAATAATGACTCTCATCAACAAATTGTTTCTTCTCAAAGCCTCTGTGTGTGTGTGCGCGCTTGTGCACATTTGATGATCCATGTTGGATTTTTTTTTGACTATTTGAGACACAGTTCCCACACTTTTCATGATGCAGAATCTTTTTATGTCTTTATGTATTTATTGATTGTGTGTGTCCTGTAGGTGCAGCATTCTGCCAGTTGATGGACTGGTTGTTTCCCGGATCTCTAGAGTTATCCAGGGTTCGCTTCCAAAGCTCTGATGAGGTGGATATCATTCACAACTACAGTTTGCTGCAGGCTGCCTTCAGAAGTGCTAGTGTGTCCCAGGTCAGTGGTGTGAGTGACTGAGTGAGTGAGACAACGTGGTAGGTGGATGTATACACGCACAACCTCAACCTACTGCAGGTTCCATTCAGGGAAGGCTGTGTATGTATGTGTGTGTGTGTGTTACTTACTTACCCTCTTCGTCCCGGTTGGGGCATAAGGCTGCAATCATACACTGCCACTGAATCCTGTCTCGTGCTTTGGCCTGCGCTTCGTCCCAGGAAAGACCCATCTCCTTCAGCTCCATCATCACTGTCCTTCGCCAGGTGTTCTTTGGTCTAACCCTCTTTCTCTTCCCAACTGGGGTCCATCTCAAGGCAACTTTGGGTAACCTTTCATTGGGCATCCTCAATACATGACCGAGCCATCTTAACCTCCGTCTCCTTATCTCAAGGGACATATGCAAGCTGCCTGTCTTCTTATAAAGTTCCTCATTCGAGATTCTATTTGGCCAAAAGATGTTGCAGATCCTACGTAAGCAGCTATTGTGGAAGACGTCAACCTTTCTCATATCCTGTTTTGTTACTCTCCAGCACTCAGAGTCATATAGCAGGACAGACTTAACGTTGCTGTTGTAGAGCTTGAGTTTGGTTTTAAGGCTATATTGTTTAGACTTCCAGATGTTGCGAAGTTGGCTGAAAGCACCTCTTGCTTTGTTGAGACGCGTCTTGATGTCTTTTTTGCGTTCCACTTTCACTGCTTATGAGGCTTCCGAGGTATGTAAAGTTTTCTACACATTCCAATGCCTCCATCGATGGTGATTGGAGGTACTGTTGGGGCATTCATGCACATCACCTGGGTCTTTTTCTGGTTGATGTAGAGACCAGTTCGCTTTGCATAATTGCTTAGCCGGTCAGACTTCTCCTGGAGGTGGCTACGAGTGGATGACATGACTGCCAGATCGTCTGCAAAGTCAAGGTCTTCCATAAAGGAGAACAGGGTCCATTGGATTCCACGGGGACTGTCTGATGTAGTTTGACGCATAACCCAGTCGATGGTAATCAGGAACAGAATAGGGGAGAGGATGCAGCCTTGTCTTACTCCAGATTTAATGGGAAATGACTGTCAAGGTGTTGTGTGTGTGTGTGATGGAGAGAAATTCTAGTGGATTCTATAATAAGAAAGACAGAGTTTCAAGCAGAACCCTATCACAATGTTGTGAGGAGGACATGTGATAATTGCACATCAAACTTAATTTTGATAAAAAAAACTGATTCTGCCCCAAATTAATCTTAAGCACAATTAGTTCGAAGTACCATTTTGGGATGGCGATGGCTTTCAGGACATCAAACCTCCCCTTCCACCTCTGTCTCTCCTAAACACATTATATGGAAACAACGCTATAGAGAAGGGGTGTCCAACTCAATTACCATGGGGGCCAAAATTATAAAGACACAAGGATTCTGTTGGGCCACCGGACACATAATAATAATAATAACCTTAAAAAGGTTATCCTGAGGTCACTAGCTTAATTGGTCATTTTGTTTATCTATTCAGTTTGTGCATACTAGCTCAATATGTTGTAAATGCGACTTCTGGTCATTCTTTGGTGCCTCAATGAATCCAAGGAGGGCTGTTTAAAAATAAATGCATCATTTATGGATAATTAGGTTATTATAGATACATTCTTTTATAGATTGATATGACATATATTAGGATCTAATTAATTATTCACCCACAAGGGTTTGTAAGATTAGCAATTGTAGGCTAAACTGGTCCTGGACTATTGGAGAATGAGGAACAACACCTCACTTTCACTGGTCTCAGAACAGCCCGCACCCTCTCAGCCAGAGGTGAAGCCCGCGGAGACGGCTGCACTTCACGTCCCCAGGGCAGTGGGCCTGACGTACAGTAGCTCTTACCAGTCGGATGAAGTCTCTTTCCAATTGTTCTCAACTCAACTCTACAACAAAAAATACATTCCCGACGATCTCACCCCCAAACGAGACCTTCTCAACATGAATCTGTAAAACCGTGCACCTAACTTTATTGTAGGCTCGATAGCACTGCATTAGTGTGCAAGATGGTGATACTGGGAATCACCTGTACGGGTGATGGAGGAGTGCTCTGTGCAGGGCGGCAGAGGGTTGTAATTTGACAGAATTCCAGTAACATGCAATGCTGGTAAGTACCTGTACATGTGATAGAGGAGTGCACTGCACATTGATAAAATTAGCTTTTAACCAAAACATGCCGCAAGACCTAGTATTGTCTTATTATGTGTATTTTCCTCTCATATATGTTCACTATTGTAATGTAAGATTCTTTATTGAAATTGGGAAGAATTATGAAATGGTCAAAATGTCTCTGTGAGGCTCCTGAAGGACACATTCTGAAAGGCTGGGCGAGCCCCAACAGAGTGGTTGTGTCTGTTTGCAGGCTGTAGTCCATGTAGATCAGGGGTCTCAAACTCGCGGGCCAATTGCGGCCCGCTGGATGATATTTTGCGGCCCCCTACTTGACATCAAAGTAAAAAAATATATAATACAATTTTAATTTTTTACTTTTTTAAACATTTTATGTTGTGGGACTTGTACAGCACTTTGTTCAACTTTGTCAGTGCTGTAAAGTTTAAACCTTTTTAAATCTTAGACAAACAAAACACTTTGCTTTCATGAAATATTGTAAGCCGTCATTTGAGGCTTTATAAAAGCAGCACAATGAACACAAATCTGTCAGTGCCGAGTCCGACCTCATCTTAAATAACAAACCGCATTGATTGTTGTAGTTAACAAAGAGAGGCAGAGTTGATTTTGCACAAAAAAAAAAAAAAATCATATATATATGCGGCCCAGACTCTACCTCCAGCGGCCCCCAGGTAAATTGAGTTTGAGACCCCTGATGTAGATTGTGTTTGTACATCAGAGTATTACCTGCTCTTCATCTGTGTCGTCCCGCCTGTGTCCCTGCAGAGTATCCCCATAGATACGTTGATGAGGAAGGACCTCACCGAGTCTATGGCATTCCTGCAGTGGTTCAAGTCCTTCTTCGACCAGAACAGCAGCGGCAGGGAGTACCACGCTTTAGAAGCCAGGGGAGGACAGAGTATGGTACCCGCTAACACAGGTGGGTTGTGGGAATATGGGTTCGTTAGCAGCACAAGTTGTCAATTTAAATATAAATTGCATGATCATGTGTTATGTTTTTAAATGTTCAAATATCAACATTATCTGAGCCATCCCTCAGTAAATATTTTCAAACTCCTCTGACCTCGTCTGGTCTTTCCAAAGATGCAAGAGACGGGACAGTAATATATATTTATTTATGGAAGAGGCTACCTCCTGTCTAGTATATTACACTCTTATACTAAACATGTAAAGGTACAGACATTTGTTACTGCTTGATCTAGCGTGAATCGGTACTCTAGTACCGATGTAAATTGGTCAGTACCCTTAAAAAGTACAGAGTTCGGTACCCAACCCTACTGAATACACCATACAAGCTCTTCTGGTCGGGTACAACAAGTGTTGTGAAATAAAAGGCAAATTTCTAGAGCATAACATGCAAACAATGCATTTAAACCCATGGCCAAGGTTACCCTGCTTGAAGTTCTTTTACAAGGTGCAGTCACCTCTTCCGTAGTGCAGGTTTAAGTGCCTTCGCATGCATGAAAATGCACAAAACCTTGCACCTGTTAGATCCAGTCACATGCTACACTTTGCCACAACTGCCTCTCATCGTTCCCCCCCCCCCCCCCCCCTGTCTCCAGGCGGAGATCCCGCCAACAACAGGCCTAGTGAACAGAAACCAGAGATTGTTCTGAGCGCGACGGGCAAAGCCAAAGAGGACGGGTTGAGAAATGGAAATGAGAGCGGAGGACACGCTAACACGGGCGCAGAGGCCGCCGTCGTCTTGACGTACGCCGACGCCGAGATGCAGGAGGTGGGGACGAGAAAACGGGACGAGGAAATGACGGAGGAACCGGAGAGAATGCACGTCGTGGGGGAGGATGCAGAGGAAGAGGAGCGAGAGAAGGAAGTGAAGAAGGATGTTGAGAAAATGAGAACGGCGGGTGAGGAAGAGGGGGATGGACTGCAGTGCAGCGGCAGCCTCCTGGGGAGCTTCATCAGGAAGTACTTGTTTGACGACACGGAGACAAACGCACGTTCTTCCATCATCAGTCAAATAGTCGATCCGAACCATCCAAAGGACATCGCCTTGGCCTGCTCCAGCGCACCGTACTGCCTTTACCTCTATGGGGGACTGGAGCTGGGGGACGGGCAGACCACTACTGTCCTTCTGATCGGCTACTTTCATCAGGGGTCAGGGGTGAAGCTGGTTAGGCTGTTGGATACTTTAGCGACGGGTGTGGTGGACACAAACACGAACATGGAGGATGGAAGCGACGCAATGGACTCGAGCACTGGCACAGACGACGCGCACTCGAGCGAAGTCACGCCCGCCGTGGCCGCGGAGTCGCGCTCGGTGATCGAGACGCTAAAGAAATGCAGTCTTCCGTTATCCAACCTGGCCGCGTTCTACTGCGACTCTCCGGCGCTGAGCCGGGAGTTTATGTCCCAGATCCAGGGTTGCAGGCCTGGGCTGGTGTCGCTCAGTGGCCTCCCCGGGATCGCCGGCGGAGCCTGTCACGCCGGAATGACCGCTTTCTTCCAGCACATTCTGGATCTAGTCGAGGATATCCACCGTCACTACACCGCCTGCACCTCCGTTAACGACAACCTAAAGGAGTTGTTTGCCGGCGCAGAGCCGTACAGCCCTTCCCTCCCCATGGGCCGCCAGTGTGTCTTCCTGAGCAGGACCGTGAAGAAGATGGCGGACGGCTGGGAGGATTTGTCGTCGTATTTCGGCTCCCTGACCGAGTCGAAGGACACCGCGCGGATCTGCGCCCGGCTGAAGGATCCCACCTGCTATCTGGATTTGCTGTTTCTGTCCAAGGACCTCCATCCGCTGAGTGCCTTCCAGGAGGTGCAGCAGGGGGGCCGGGCCGACGTCCCCGCAGAGCTGCAGCTCGCCTCCGCGCTCGTCCACTCCTACGCCACGCGCTTCCTCCGGCCCTCCGGCGCCGAGCGCTTCCTCAGGAGGCGAGACCCCGACCTCCTTCACGACGCCGGGGAGCTGCTCCCCGAGTCGGAGGTGGACGTGAGCGAGGAGGCCAGAGAGTACATGAGGTCGTCTGTGACGGAGACGGAGAGGAGGGTGTTTCTGACCAGAGTGGTGTCGTTCTACAAAGCGGTGACGGAAAGTTTAACAGCGGGTCTCCCGGCACAGTTAGGAGACCTGTCCCTGAAGAACATTGCTGTCCTGCTGAAGCCTGGGAACAAGACGGTGAGAGCAGCACGGTCGAGGTTAAATCACTTTTTTAAAGAGTAGTATTAAAGGAAAACTCCAACATTTTGGGAAATTAGCTTATTTAACATCTTCCCTGGAGTTAGACAAGAAGATAGATACCTTTTTTGTGCGTGCATTTAGCTTAGGGAACAGTCGCTCCGTTAGGGTAGCTTAGCTTCATCACTGGAAGTGGGGGAGTGTTTGAGCCTGACGTTCCCTACAGTGCCCTACAGTCACCAAATACACTCCAAATACAACTCCAAAACTTTCCTGTAAACATGTTGTGACCTGTGTATTTACCACATGGAGAAAGAAAAAATGATTGAATTCGACAATTACGTTTTCTAAGCAGATATACTCTGATTATTTTTTTGCCGAATGACTCCTCTCTGAGCGCAGTCAGTGATTTCTACGTGGAAGCCGTGTTTGTTTACATTCTCATTCATTCAAAGGATCCGAACCGATTGAAGTTTATGGATACCATGACTTAAAATCCTCTTACCTTGACGATTAAATTAAAAGCCTCCCCAATTTAGAAAACAGTAATCCAATGGCTCGTATTGATATACTACTAACTACTGCACGCTAACGGAGCTAACCGGAGCTAACACTAAAGCTAATATAATGACTTCCTTTCTGGGGGGTTTCAAAATAAAAGAGCAACGTCTATAGCAGCGGAATACGTTTATTTTGTACATTATCTAACGTTAACATGAACCTAAACTAACATTAACACGAACCTAAACTAACGTTACAACTAACCTAAAGTTAGTTTAGGTTCGTGTTAATGTTGAATAATGTACAAAATAAACGTATTCCGCTGCTATAGACGTCGCTCTTTTATTTTGAAACCCCCCAGAAAGGAAGTCATTATATTAGCTTTAGTGTTAGCTCCGGTTATCTCTGTTAGCGTGCAGTAGTTATATTAGTAGTATATCAATACGAGCCATTGGATTACTGTTTTCTAAATTGGGGAGGCTTTTAATCGTCAAGGTAAGAGGATTTTAAGTCATGGTATCCATAAACTTCAATCGGTTCGGATCCTTTGAATGAATGAGAATGTAAACAGACACGGCTTCCACGTAGAAATCACTGACTGCGCTCAGAGAGGAGTCGTTCGGCAAAAAATAGTTCAGAGTATATCTGCTTAGAAAACGTAATTGTCGAATTCAATTATTTTTTATTTCTCCACGTGGTAAATACACAGGTCACAACATGTTTACAGGAACGTTTTGGAGTTGTATTTGGAGTGTATTTGGTGACTGTAGGGCACTGTAGGGAACGTCGGGCTCAAACACTCCCCCACTTCCAGTGATGAAGCTAAGCTACGCTAACGGAGCGACTGTTCCCTAAGCTAAATGCACGCACAGAGACAAAAAAGGTATGTATCTTCTTGTCTAACTCCAGGGAAGATGTTAAATAAGATAATTTCCCAAAATTTTGGAGTTTTCCTTTAAGATATTTAGAGATTGATTGATTGAAAACTTTATTAACAGATTGTAGAATGGGTACAATACAGTACGGCTCAATACACACAATTGTTAAGGGGATACATGTATGATACAATGCTAATCATACAGGGTTACCGCAGGGTCTTAAAAAGTCTTACATTTAATAATCAGAATTTCTGGCCTTAAAAGGTCTTAGATACTTCTATGTTGCGATAACGTCTCTGTTTCACGCTTAAATGTGTTTTGGGGGAAATGTCCAGGCTGTAAAGTAAGCAGTATGGTAACAGCCTATTAAGGTGTTAAGTCTGTTTGTAATTCTGCCTAAAGCCAGGACTCTACAGTGTGAGCGTATCGTGACAACACTGAACACCAAATTGACTGTAAAATAAAATACAAAATTATATAAAATGAGGTCAAATTAAAGTTTTCTTTTTTTTGATCCACTTATTCTCCCATTTTCTATTTGTCTCCCATCCCAATTTTCATATCGTCCAATTCAACCCTCCCCTGTCTTCGAACGTTGTTTCTTGCCTCCCACAAGCCGGCTGCAATGTGGACTAAGTCATACATAGCACAAGTCCCCTCCGATACTCGAGGTAACAGCCGTCGCATCTTTTCACCTGCACGGCTCGATCTTTCAGCGTCAGGGGTCTGGGCTTTGGAGGGGCCCCGCCCCCGTCGCTTCTTGATTCTACTGCGCAGGCGCACCAACCGACCTGTAGGAGTCGCTGTCCACAACGCCCGATCCCCACCCTTCAGTTTCCCTCCCTGTAATACGGCCAATGTGTATTACTGTGGACGACCAGCTAAACTGAAAGCAATGTGGAGAGCGGGGCTCTAACAGGAGGCATCCTGTTCGAGCCTAGTCTCCAGCATTCGTTGCGAGCGCCTTGCCCACTGCGCCACGTAGCCGCCAGGTCAAATTAAAGTTATAGTAAAACATGTAATAATCCAAAGGCCTAATGGATTTCCCCTAATCTGACCTATTATTCCCTAATCTGTACTAATATGTCCTGATCTGTCCTATCTCTATAGATGAGATCATGTAACCGACCTAATCTGTCCTCTCTATAGATGCGATGTAACCAACCTAATCTTTTTTGATCCACCTTTTCTCCTTATTTTCTATTTTTCTCCCATCCCAATTTCGCCTCGCCAATTCTCCCCTTCAATTCTCCCCTCCCCTGTCTTGAACGTTGCTAGACTATGCCTCCCACTGGTCGGCTGTAGTGAGGATAGAAGCCTTGCATCACGTGTCCCCTCCGGTACGCGAGGAGGCAGCCTGTCGCATCTTTTCACCAGACAGCGCGGACTCTCAGTGGCGAGGAGTAACGCGTGGGAGGCTCACGCTGCCTCCGATACTTCCTGTCTCTGCTGTACAGGCGTCACCCAACCGACCTGTAGGAGTTGCTGTCCACAACGTCCAATCCCCACCCACCGGCTTTCCACCCGCTACCTCTGCCAATTGAGATAGTATGACGACTGGCCCAAGCCGCAGGCAATGCTGACTCGGGGAGTCGAGACCGGAGTCTCTTGCATTGGTGACGAGCGCAATCTCCGCTACGCCACACAGCCGCCTATAACCAACCTAATCTGTCCTCTCTCTAGATGCGATGTAAGCGCTCCACTAGAGTGGTGTCAGAGTTGAGCCTTCAGCTGGGTGTGATTAGCCATGGCACTGGGAACCACCTGACAGACGAGTATCTCCAGTACCTGCTGATGGAGGAGCAGGAGGAGGAGGCGAGGAGGTCTGGAGCAGAGGAGTATTGGACAAAGGTAAAATGACAAACATTGTATTTCATATTCTAAACTTTCTTTTAGGTTTACAACGTTGATAGTAGGATAGATTTTCAGTGTGGTCTGTTGTTATGTACAGTATGTCTTTCATTGTGTGTCATCATTCTCAAGATTCAAGAGTTTTATTTGTCACATATGTACACGAGACATGTAGTGAAATGTAGGTGGCCCATGCCATTGTGCAAAAATAAAAAAAATAGAATACCGGTAAATAATAAAATAGAATAGACATGATAAAAAGTAATAAGAATATGGGCGCCCCAGTGGCGAACCACATAGCGCGCTCAGCCGCGACACGGGCGACCCGGGTTCGATTCCCGAACCCGTCGTTATTTCCCGAATGTCTTCCCCCCACTCTGTCTCCCATTCCTCCTCTGTCTCTCCCTACTGGACTGCCCAGTAGAAATAAAGCGATAAAAAAACCCGCCAAAAAATAAATCTTTAAAAAAAAAAGTAATAAGAATAAAATACAATGCTAAGCTTAAGAAATAAAGGCAATGAGTAATATACATAATAATATACAAATATACAGTTATACAAATATACAGTTGCATGCATGAATTCCCCTGTAATCCCTGTGTAATTCTTACAGTGCCGTGTCCTGTGTAGACTCTCCTGGCGTCGCCTCGCCCACCACATAGACTTGCCGTATACCATATCTCAGCCTATTCACCTCATACGCCCCGCCCACTTCTGCTGTCGCCTCTTTGTTTCCTGTGGCTGAATGTTGTGACAAAGATGCTAGCTAATGTGGATTTCCCCAAAGCGAAAGAAAACAGTGCATCTATAATGGTCCCTGCTCTGGGGCACTGACCCTGCTCCTGAGGCATTGCACTGCCGTTGACCTTGCACTCTGACCTCTCTGAGGAACTGCTGGTGTGTAGCGCCGGGTGTCCAAATCAGGATAGTTTTATGGTGTTAATCGAATAGTATCCAAAAATGCTGTGTCATTCGATACCACATTTCGAAGGAGTCTTTTCTTATCAGCGTCAGTGAGCCAAAAATAATGTTTGTGCCGAGATATAAGGCTGGTGACTAGGGGTGGGAATCGCCAGAGACCTCACGATACGATACTAAATATATCGCGATACGCTGAGTATTGCGATATTAATATTGCGATTATTTTTATTTTTATTCTTTTTTCAAACTTTGTCAACATGTTTTATCTAATAAAATAAAGTTCAGTCTGTTCATCTCACTTCAATCATTTTTATTGCAGAACATGGTATTTTCTCAAGCAGACGGATGTAAACAATGTAATCTGTGTTGCATGTACCTGACAAACTGAACTGTTTGTATTACAGTCATATTCCAACTTAACTGAATGCACATGTGTGTGGACTACTGTACTATTACAGGTATTGAAATGAACAATGCAACTTCCTTATACACATTTTTAAAATTAATTTTTTTTTATGAATAATTAAATATCGATACTTGGCCTCCCTGTATCGATACAGTATCGCCACGCAAAGTATCGCGATACTACTACGTATCGATTTCCCCCCCCCACCCCTACTGGTGACGGGCTGTTTCTTATGTAAAACCAATCCAAAATGCAACAAAGGCTCCGATTGGCTCATAACTCTGCAAAGTAAAGTATCGACCAAAGTATTGCTTTGGCATCGACTCCCAGGTATCGGTGTTGGCACCGGCATCCGGAAAAATCTATCCGTGTCGAGGAGGGATATTATGCAGTTGCCTTGTGTGTAAACGGACACTAAAGTCATCTTCTTCTAAATGTTGATCCTAAATGCCTCTGTGAACCTCCAGGTGTTGCAGAGCATGATGCCAGGCTCCGTCCTGCGCCGGGTGTTCCTCACCCTCCTGGCGCTGCCCTGCTCTGTGCAGAGGGACCGGCTGTTTGCTCAGGTCAGTACATGTAACAGAGGTATATATGTAGTGCCTGGTGAATGTAACTCCTATTCTTGCCAGTGTTGTGTTAAATATGGATTGATTAAGGTTGTATACAGAAAAGCTATTTCAAATCGACCAGAATATGCAGAAATTGCATAAAATCGAATTAAGACATACCCTATGATTGATCTTAACACATTCCCTGCCACGCAATTTGAGCATCTTATACCATTCTCTGCCAGCACTGTAAGTCTATGGAGATGTTCACCTTCTTTGCAGGGCTATAACTTTTTAAATTGTATTGCTAAATTGACATTACTATGGCCCATTCAACATAGATTATCTCTCCTTCAGGATGTAGGAACGTTTTACATTTTCATTCATACATTCATACGAAAATACCGTCTAGAATATAAATATGTTTTTATCGTTTTCTGCAGTAATTCCTAGAACGTGAGATATAGGCATAAACGCATATATAGATTATCAAATGCCGTTTGTTGCCGATCCACGCTATATAAAAAATTTCAACTGTACATGATCCTAAACGTTATGACTGATCATGCGCGGATGAACGGAAGGGGGGGGGGTCGTTTATAATTCCGTGATCGTCGTTAAATGCTTTATGTAGTATGGGTGATATATTGATCAGAGCAGTTTGCATGGATAATAATAAACAAACAGGCTGAAAGTAACGTCAGCGTCCTCTTAACGTTCGACGATGAGACTGGAGGAAAAAGATCCCACTTATTTGACAACGATCGCCTAAATCCATTTCCGGTTTGTATAATCATAATACACGGCCAAATCGTATCGATTATTGCGTTATAGCAGCGATCGCTACACACGGACGTGTGTATACAGTCCCACAACAATATGCGAGTGGCCGGACGCATTTCGGAGACGCACCGAGATCGATTCGTCCATTTCCGGTTTGGCAACTCGCCGATCATCCACCAGGGGGCAGTATTGAAGCGTTGCAGAGTTGTGCCGGCTCACACTGCATCAGACCAGGCTCCGTGAGGGAAATAACATGGCGAAAAAATTAAATATGATCTCAATAACGTCGTACGCCGTGGATTGGCAGAATTAGCATGAACTTGAAACACGTTGTACGACGTTTTTGGCGCAGGGTGTGTTAATAGATAAGTTGTTGATAAACAGACACAAATACACTAAAATACTGATAGGGTAGCTGTAATGTTAAAGTTTATCATTTAAAATCTTTCTTAGCTAGCATGGTAACATGGCTAGTATTGAAACTGTTCAGTTAGCTTGATTCAACGGTAATATATATAATTTACAATGGTGGTGGTGGGCGGCAACAATTTAACTTGGCAGTGATCCATATTTTAGAACAAAAAAATTTGCAGGGTCGATTTTCTTTTATTGTATTCTCCTGCTTTTTGACTCTCGGGTCACTAAACGGAAGTCAAACCCAACTCGTGAGACCCTTGGGAGTCAAAGGGACTCATTTCGGAGTCTACTCTCCACCAACAATAACCGTCCTCCCGTCTGTAGGTGCTCTCCAACGGCAGCCTGGTTCCCCCCGACATCGACCCGCTAAACGGACACGTAGTCGGCAGGCAGACGGACGGACGGAGCCCCGGCAGCAGGATCCAGCCTGCCGGGGCTGAGGAGGAGAATGAAGGCCGGCAGACTGAGGATCGGGGAGGGACTCGATCGACGCCAGCGGCTGCAGAGGCTGCAGAGGAGATGTTGGAAGTAGACGGCCTTTCTGACCACACCGACAACTCCTCTGGTAAGACTCTCACTCAAAGTCTCCACCAAAAAAGGGTTTTCAGTGAGAAGGAGCATCTCTATAAGCACTGTGATCTGCAGATTGCTTGGTTGGTTGGTTGGTTTGTGTAGGTGTTTGTCATTTTAGAAATCCTCTTCAAATGGCTAGAAATTATTTTTTGGGGGAAAAGCATCACTTCTTTCCTCATTACCGTATTGGTCCCAATATGAGACGACCCTGATTATAAGACGATCCCTAATTTTCAAGAATTGTTTTGGGGGGGAAAATAACATTTTGAACACTAAATCTTTATTCTTTATAAAGAAAATCGTTTTTCTGTATATAAATAATGATAATAAAACACATTGTTTTATTCAATGTAGGCTGTTATTTTGATAATCCTTTGGTAAAATCATCTTTTATAAAAATCACATTGAATAAAACAATAGGCTGTTTTTAACATCTTTTGGTAAATGTCAATCTCCTGGAATTGGCTACTTTGCGGCCCACAGCTAGCTTTTCTCTGACTGTTTGCATTTTTAAGGCAGTGTTTTTGGGCTCGCCATCTTCTTCATGACACTGTAACATCATATTTCTTGGCTGCTCAACAGTTGTTTGATGACTGCCTTGTTGATCAATTTAAAATTGGCATCGTAACTCCTCTGCTGTTTGTTAACTGGCCTGACTTTTGAGCCACTTTATATGAGCTGGTCGCTGCGTCTCCATCTCTCCAGGTGCCTGTTGCTGTGTATGCGCGCACGTGCGTGTGTTTAAAAAAAAAATGCTTAATTTTTTTAAAGAAGGTCATTGTGAGAGGGAGATACAGAGAGAGAGAGAGATGGTGGCTTGCTTGGGAAACACTCATTTGGTGCGATCTGAAAATATAGAATAACATTTAAAAGCCTAGGCCCCGAAAATAAGATTTTCCGATTTATTCCTAGGAAAAATCTATAGAAATCTATTCGGCACAATACGGTATTTTTCCATAGAACATGCGACATAAGAACAAGCATAGTTGTTAATCCAGAGTGATCACAGTGACGCGTTTAATGTTTGATACTATAACATTGGTTAACCGTTATCAAATCAATGTGTTGCGATTGCTGAGGAATAATGATAAATAATAACTACACTGCTGACGATGATGCTGATGACGACGCTGATGACGTTGACGACAATGCTGATATTTGCTCCTTGTTTATTCATTCAGATATAGTGGATATGTCATCATCTAAGGCGTTGAAGCCCATCGGAGCAAGACCAGATCTAGGTAAGTAAGCGACAAAATTGATTGCGCTGTTCAATCAACTCAAACAGCAACTCAAATCTTGATATTATATTTAAAGCTGTTATACATCCAGTAATAATCAGAGGGAGGCAGGGGTGAAGTGGAAGGTAAACCCACATAAAGACAGTTTCCTCACCTTTCTGTTTGAAGTGAGTTTACCCACAAGAGATTATTGCCACTGCGTCACTGAAGGACCAGTCTTAGGGGCGACAGTGGCTCAGGAGGTGGAGCGGTCGTCTGGTAGTCGGGGGGGGGAAAAAAGGTCCCCGGTTCGATTCCCACTCCTCCCGGGCAGCATGTCGAAGTGTCCTTGAGCAAGACACTTAACCCCTAATTGCTCCCGATGAGCAGGTCGGCACCTTGCATGCTCGCCTCTGCCGTCGGTGTGGATGTGTGAGTGAAGGGATGAATGTGAGGAACAAAATATATAAATGCACCATTTACCATTTAGTCTTATACTTTAAGAACCTTTTTCTAAATAACCTTTCTCTTTGTTCAGCCATAACCTCCTCAGGAGATCCGTCCGAGTCCATAGTCATTGACGAGAGTGAGAGTGATGATGACGTGGTCTGGACGCACACAATAACCAAGTTGCCTGTGAAGGTAGGATTACCGTAATTTTCGGACTATAAGCCGCGCCTTTTTTCCCCATTTTTCGACCCTGCGGCTTATATAACGGTGCTGCTTATATGTGACTCGACGTGACCAAACACGAAAATGTAAACATCGAAATATTGCTTTTTTGACTGCATTGAAATGTTATTTCCCTTATTTGCTAAACTTAATACAACTTGTAAATGAGTTAATTCTTGTTATTTGTCCGACAGTATTGTGTCCCAATGCTAATTACATATGGTAATTAAACATTAAAACACCTGCGGCTTATATATGTACACATCATTCAATTTAGCTGCTGCGGCTTATATTCAGGTGCGGCTTATAGTGCGAAAATTACGGTACTTGTAGAGATGTTGTGGGCCTAAAGGGTTGCAGAGGGTGTTGCGTACCCATCACAAAAATCTAACTAATGACAGCAACACAACCGTTTGCGTGGATGTTGCACAGCATTGATTGGTTGGTTAGCGAATGGAGGCGGGCTGTCATATAATATTGGTTCCTCGAGATCCAAAAATAGCTAGCTAATGTTATCGATAGTTACATTGAATTTGATTGTTACATTTAATTTCTTACCGTGAGCCAATTACAAGAAAGATTATCAGAAGAAGTGAGAAAATACAAACACTTGCATGATGCTCATGTAGCGATTACAAAGACAGTCAAGCGACCATGAACTCATGGAAAGAGATCGGCGAAAGTATTGGGAGGGACTGGGTTGATTCGACCAAGGAATGGAAGAAAATCCGTGACAAGTTTGTCCGAATTAAGAGGACATTGAACAAGAAAAGTGGAGCTGCAGGTGGAAGTCAGAACAAGCCGACCTTCTACATCAGGGGTTCCCAACCTTTTTTCCCCCAGGGACCCCCAAACATCTCTGATGAAATTCCTGGACCCCCCTCCTAATAAAATACCATAAAATACTAAGTTTATCCGCCACCTGTGGGCCGCACAGTTTCTAAACCATTTTGATGCAGGCTGGTTTGATGAGCTGCTCGCCAATATTGTGCGGTTTCTTTGCTTTTGCAATTAAAAGCGAACACTCAAAGGAGGCTTCGGTAGCCTTCTGTAAATCACTGCCACCCCTGCTCCACGCTACTCTAACATCAACGGGCTTGTTCGCCTTGAGAGATTGTTCTTTCCTCCGAAAAAAGTCCGGATCCTTCCCAACGGTTTCTGGGTGCTTAGACGCCTGATGTCTCTTCAGCTTGCTGGGCTTCAGGCTCGAGTTTGCCAACTTTTCTCCACAAATCACACACTCAGGTCGTTTGTCTGGTCCCTCAGTGAAGCCCATGGTGATGTAATTTTCGCGATTGCTGTAGGTCCTAACTTTTTTTGCAGATGAGCTGCCGTCATCTCCTTTTCGTTTGTCACACATTTTCGCCTCTGGCGGCTGACTGCAGACGAGCCGAGAAAGTTAACTAGCGTGCTAGGCTAGCTACGGAAAGTGATACAGTCAACTGATTCGCGTTTTAGCGGCTACCCGGTAGCCTACTGTTAACGTTAAAAAATCATGTCTAGATGTTTATTTATTTATCTTTATTTTTTATTGTAGTGGAGAGACTATTCATGCTTCTGATGATAAAAATATGCTAATTAAATATTTCTCTGAAAAAAAAAGAAAAAAAAAAGGGACCTCAAATCATCTGTGGTCTGGCGGACCCCCTGCGCCCCCTGGCGGACCCCCAGGGGGTCCGCGGACCCCAGGTTGGGAATCACTGTTCTACATCATGCTGTCCTGGCTAGAAGTGTTTATTAAACACTGGGAGGCTACTTTCTGCCACCTGGTGAGATTCGATCGGCATTGCAATTCCAACGTAGGCAAATGAGCCAGGGACGGCTAGAGTGATCCAGATGATAGTTTAGAACGGGGATCAAAGGAAAAAGATCAACGGATCTAAAAACATATTTTTTTGGCGCTCAAGCGTTGGCGGTGAAACACGTAATATTACGCGTTTGGCCGTCAAAGAGTTAAGGGAGCGGCTGCGTGGATCCACCACGAAGCTGACATATACCAGAGGGAACGTATCGCTGTGTTGAGTTGGGTTTGTTTTTAATTAGAACTTAGCCTGCAGAAACAACAGCTTTGCTGCAGATCTGTTGGTTTTCAAATGATCATCCTCTCAAACCTTTCTTTCTGTCAAAAATTTAAACGGATACAAATGTGGTGGAGACCGACTGATCATCAGCTCTGTCCATTAAACGGATGATACTCCAAAAACGTTGAAAAGATTATTAAAAACAAATGTAGAGAGTGACCGATACAACGGATCAGCGTGGCCGGGCCGCGTGAATATTAAAGGCAACCAACTTGTGTTCGGCTTTTCTCTGATTGGCCGCGCAGGCAAGCGCAGTCGTCCCACGTCCCAAATGAAATCCAAGGAGCGCAAGCGAGCGGCAGCGCGGGCAACCAACTTGTGGCTGCTGTTCCAACGCACTTGTGTTGGGCTGCGGTAGCAGTGGAGCGCTATGAAATGCGCTGAACTAGAAAGCGTAACGTTATTATGTTTCGCGTTTTTAACAACCAACCAGATTCACTTGTGTATAAACAAAGCCCATACAGTTATGAAATGCGCTGAACTAGAAAGCGTAACGTTATTATGTTTCGCGTTCCATTGATTAACGCCATTACCTGCTGTGCTGTAGGAAGCAGAGGTACAGTAAGTTACAGTAGGTGTAGGTTACATGTTTAATCAAAGCCCATACAATTTTTTAGATGAATGATTGTGGATATAATATAGAAAACACATCATTATGATATTGTCAGATGGCGCAAAATACAATGGTGAGTGAGAAATATATCTCCAGTGATAAAACCCAGTGCTCTATGTCTATGATACACAGCGTGGATGGGCTTTCAGAGGGAGAGGCATGACTTCGCGACAGCCATATTAGACACTCACTGTACATCAGTGTGGAACTGTAACGTTATATGTTATTTCGCCCGTGGAGGCTGCTGAGCCTGAAGCGCCAGCGGGGCGACGCTGTGGTTTATCCCCGGCTTCCGTGCGCCGCCGCCGGCTTGACTCGGTCCAGCTCCAGCAGCAGCGGCCGTGCTCCGTTGTAGAACGAAGCCCTTCAATGACAGAGCTCTCATATTTTGCGAATGCATAAACTATATCTTAAATTATGGCTATGTGTCTAATATGGCTGTCGCTTATCAATGACTTCGCGACAGCCATATTAGACACATCGCCATAATTTAAGATATAGTTTATGCATTCGCAAATATGAGAGCTCTGTCATTGAAGTGGGTGGTGGCAGCATTACTAACAGTAGCGATTTTTATTGTTTTGTCATGACCAAACATAATCCCAACATAGATAGGAGGTGTACTGTATGTCAAATGTCGGTCATGTGGTGGAAGAGTTTAGTACAGTCACACAACAGAACACTGCTGTAGTACAGTCACACAACAGAACACCGCTGGTTCGACCAGCGCTTCTGCCGCGCCGCAAGGGCGTGTGCTAGTGGATTGATTGATTGGCCGTGTGGCCAATCAGAGAAACGCTGAACGAAAAGCTGAACACAAGTTGGTTGCCTTTAATATTCACGCGGCCGGGCCCCGAACTCAATCGTCTTATCTCAAGCCCCGCCCCCTTTTCCTGATCCTGCTATCACAACTGTTACTTACAGGTGTGATTGGAGGATCAAGAAAAGAGGGCATAGCTTGAGATAGGCCAATTAAACATGATGGGAGGTGCCCACGGGATAACCTGATTGACATATCCACACTCCCCATTGACAAACTACCCTTTAACGTCTAAACAAGTTTCCTATGTACCCACGCCCTCTAGCTATGATAAAGGGATAGTTACACACTTCTTCAATCAATATCTGAAATGAGAATGACTAACCTTGTACTGTATTTTACTAGTATGCACTCTGCTACTAAGGAATCTACCGTGCCTATATTATTACCTACTGTGCTAATATACACTGAAGACTGTAGCACTCAAGTTTGACACTGTTTGACGAACAAAGTTACTGACCCTTAGCTCCCAGAGTTGTACCCTTCCTGCTGACTTGTTGTACAGAACTTGTAAGTCGCTTTGGATCAATTACTAAAGCTAAATTACTAAATTACTAAATGTAAAATGTTAATGTAATTATATTTCCTTATGTAATGTGTCAAGTTACTAAATAACATGTGTGTTTTTGCCGTAGTCTCCCAGAGCTGTGGACAACCCTCTGGTGACATCGACGCCTGGGGCAAACGCTGAGAAGACTTCCTCATACAATGTAAATGTCACTTGTTATACAACTGTAAACTAACTCTTTGTTGCTTAAAAAAAAAAACATAAACCTAGTCCATAAACATAGGCCATTTTCACAGACATGGGTGCAACAGCGACAAGCTTGCTAGCTATTGTAAGCAACATGTTGATCACCTTCTCCTAATCATTCCTCTTTGCTGTATTCTATCTTATAAAGCAGCGATACCATGAACTTTAGAATGTTAAATGTGGAGATCTGCATTAAAAGTAATTTTTTTTTTGTCCAGAATGGAGCATAATGCTTATCTGTTAAACCCAGCCAGTAATTAGTTTCAAATGTATATATTGTGTAAGAAATCAAAATCCATGTAGAATGTGTAAATATCCTGTTTCTACTCCAAATACAGATGCACGCGGCAGAATCTGCACCTGGCTCGCTGATAACAAACGATCCTTACACCTGGGTAAAACAGAGTACATTCTCATTGGATCAAATAACAAACTCAGCAAGGGCAACGGCTTCTCTGTTACAGTGGGTGACAATATTGTCACAAGGAAAGATGAAATTACATACCTGAGTTCCATCCTAGTGGCAAATCTTTCCTGTGACAAAATGGCAACCAATGTACAAGATTCTTGTACCGGATCTCCTCTCTGGTAAACAAGAATACCCTGAAGACTCTAACAGGAGCACTCATTCAAGGGTACTATGACTATGCTTGCACCTCATGGTACCAAAGCACCTCAAAGGCACTTAAAACAAGATTACAAACATCACAAAACAAACTGGTCAGACTACTGCTTGACCGAACTCCTAAAACCCACCTCACCCCTGCCCATTTTGACAACCTAGGATGGCTTAGAGTAGATGACAGAGTACAGAAACTTGCACTGGGCCTGGTCTACAAGATACACTACACCACCAAGGTACCCATGTACATGTCGAAATACTTCCCAAAGGTCAGTGGATACCACGACCACAACACCAGAGGGAGTTCCACAAATCATGTTTAACCCAGATTCGACTCAAACAAGGGACTAAACACGTTTCGCAATTATGCCACAACAATGTGGAACGCCCTACCCAAAGCTGTAAAGGAATGTGAATCACTACCCACCTTCAAAACCGCTCTCAAAGAGCACCTATGGGAGGCTGCAATTCGAAACTGGCCCCTGTAAATGTCCAACCCCCTCCAATGTACAGTTTCTTCCCCCTCAAATGTATATATTCTCTTTTAGAAACTGTCTGTAACTAAACAGTACTGTATATCTGTATGTCATAAATGTTATGAGGAATTGAAAATGGGGGACCCTGATGTAAACAAGATGAAAGTCTTTCTCTGGTCTGCATCTCCTTAACAATAGTGTGTATTGAGCCATACTGTATTGTACCCATTCTGCAATCTGTTAATACAATTTTCAATCAATCAATCAATCACAAATACCATCAGATTCTGATTATTTTACTGTCACAGTTATACATCTTTTTTTTTAATGTACATTCAGAAAAACGCTTGTTTTTCCCGGCTCCTCAACCGTAGTAGATTTGTAAACATAATATATTCTATCTATACAAACTATAACTATAAACTATGAATATAAACTGAATAAGCTATAAATAACTATAAACTAAATAGATATTCTATTCTTTATACTGTATGTTCAACAACTACTCAACAATTCTCCTTTCTTTCTCTGTCTCCCTCTCTGTGGCTCTCAATCTCTGTGGCTCTCTGTCTCCCTCTCTTTGGCTCTCTGTCTCTGTTTGTCTGTTTATCTCTCTGTGTTTCTCTGTCTCTCTGTCTGTTTATCTCTCTGTGTTTCTGTGTGTCTCTCTGTGTGTCTCTGTGTGTCCCTCTGTGTATGTCTCTCTGTGTGTCTCTGTCTCTCTCTGTGTGTCTCCGTTTCTCTGTCTCTCTCTGTCTCTGTTTCTCTCTCTGTGTGTCTCTCTCTCTGTCTCTCTGTGTGTCTCTCTGTGTGTCCCTCTCTGTGTATGTCTCTCTGTGTTTCTCTGTCTCTCTGTGTGTCTCTCTGTGTCTCTGTTTCTCTCTCTCTGTGTCTCTGTGTTTCTCTGTGTCTCTGTGTGTCTCTCCGTGTTTCTCTGTGTGTGTCTCTCTCTGTCTATGTGTGTCTCTCTGTGTCTGTGTCTCTCTCTGTCTCTCTCCGTGTTTCTCTGTCTCTCTGTGTCTGTCTCTCTCTCTGTCTTTCTGTCTCTCTGTTTCTCTCTGTGTCTCTGTCTCTCTGTGTGTCTCTGTGTCTCTCTCTGTTTCTCTGTGTGTCTCTCTCTGTGTCTCTCTGTTTCTCTGTGTGTCTCTCTCTGTGTGTCTCTCTGTGTGTCTCTGTGTCTCTCTCTGTATCTATGTGTGTCTCTCTCTGTGTCTCTCTCTCTGTTTCTCTGTGTGTCTCTCTCTGTGTCTCTCTATCTCTCTCCGTGTTTCTCTGTCTCTCTGTGTGTGTGTCTGTCTCTCTCCGTGTTTCTCTGTCTCTCTCTGTGTGTGTCTGTCTCTCTCTGTGTGTGTCTGTCTCTCTCCGTGTTTCTATGTCTCTCTGTGTGTGTGTCTGTCTCTCTCCGTGTTTCTCTGTCTCTCTCTGTGTGTGTCTGTCTCTGCGTGTTTCTCTGTCTCTCTGTGTGTGTGTCTCTCTCTCTCTCTCTGTCTCTCTGTTTGTCTCTCTCTCTGTCTCTCTCTGTCTCTGTGTGTCTCTCTCTCTGTTTCTCTGTGTGTCTCTCTCTGTGCCTCTCTCTGTTTCTCTGTGTGTGTCTCTCTGTGTATTTCTCTCTGTTTCTCTGTGTCTCTCTGTCTCTCTCCGTGTTTCTCTGTCTCTCTGTGTGTGTGTGTCTCTGTCTCTCTCCGTGTTTCTCTGTCTCTGTGTGTGTGTGTCTCTCTCTTTGTTTTTCTCCGTGTTTCTCTGTCTCTGTGTGTGTGTCTCTCTCTCTGTCTCTCTCTGTCTCTCTCTATTTTTAGGATGGCCATGGTTATAATGAGCAGGAGCTGGTGTGGGGTAAGGTGGAAGGCTTTGTTCTCTGGCCAGGCGTCGTCAGACCGTGGAGGCACCAGACTCCCCGAGTGCCGGGGATGAGGCCCCAGAATCCCCTAGTGCCGGGGATGAGGCTGGTGGAGTGGTTTGGAAACAGGGAGATGTTCTCTCAGGTTCGGATGCATGAACACCATTCATTCTATTGAGACGCGGACGGTAGAGCAACCAGGGCTGTCCTCCACCGAAGAAACTTAGGGCTAGATCCACAAAGAATGGATTGCACGGAGCAAGTTGCACCCTTACTTACAATTCATTATGAATTGAAATGGGGGACCCTGATGTAAACAAGACGAAAGTCTTTCTCTGGTCTGCATCCCCTTAACAATTGTGTGTATTGAGCCGTACTGTATTGTACCCATTCTGCAATCTGTTAATACAATTTTTATTCAATCAATCAATCTGCACATGTGATTGATTGAATGAAATTTTTATTTGATCACAGATCAAAGTCATAGGACTTTGTCGACTAATCGATTAGTTGGTTTAATTAATACATCTTTGATCTGTGATCACATTTTATCAGCTCATTGTACACCTGCATATAACCCATAGCTCTGTATGATGACATGTACAATAATGCTGTATATACCATATATATATATTTATTCTCACCACATATATATCTATCTACACCTGTCTGTACTTACCTGCACATAGTCCTTTACTATATATATCTGTACATATTCTACTCTTACTAGTTACGCTGCTGGCCAGTATGACTACTACCATAGTGACTTTATACCTGTAACCCTATACTATAACTCTACATACATCTGATTAGCACTACACTCGGTGGTACTAATTTGTATATTTTGTACCCAGTTGTACATTGTATATTGCTGTTGCACTTTACTGCTACATCTATACTCTGGTTGGATGTGTAACTTATTTTTGTTGTGCTGTATGATGACATTACATTTCAATCTAATCTAAAGTCTTTGTCTCATTGAGCCATGACTGAGCCTACTCAAACAACCTTGCTCCACCAGGAGCCATTATATAATAAATATAAAACCATTTTCTTTTAAACAAAGTGTAACACCAAGAGGGGCCCTTTTTGCCGAGAGGTCGCCGTTTGACAGCATTACAGATTTGACCTTTAAAGTACAGTAGACCACCATCGCTACAGGACTGGCAGGCAGATTTCAGATCAGTACCCGGCGTCTCCTGCCTACTATAAACTGTAGCACTCCCTGAACAATGTGTCCTTTTTATCTGATTTCAGATCAGTACCGAGTGTCTCCTGCCTTTCGCTACCTTCACCAAGTCTTTCTGTCCCAAATCCTTCAATCTCCTCGCCATCTATAAAAAAGCCACCTGCCGGTCTCTGCAGGTTTGTGTGTGTGTGTGTGTGTGGGCGGGTGGGTGTGTGTGGGCGGGTGTGTGAAAGTGAGAGAGCACTAAGCCTGTTTAACATTGAATTCAGATAGCGTAAACGTGTGTACCTCACGACTAATAGAATATAATAGAAATCCGGGCGGTTAGGTGGCCGAGCGGAGATTGCGTTCGTCACCAGCCCCGGAGCTGTGAGCTCGATTGGCTGGCCGTCTGCACTGATACAATTGGCTGTATCAGAGGGTGGGAGAAGCTGGCGGGGTGGGTCCGGGTCGTTGTAAACAGCGACTCCTACAGTTCGGTCGGGGCGCCTGCTAAGCGCGGATTGGACGTGAGGGGGATAGTGTGGTCCTCCCACACGCTACGCCCTCTCAATGAGAATCCGCGCTGCCAGGTGAAAAGAAGCGGTGATTGGCTGGACGTGTGTCGGAGGAAGCACGTGGTAGCCTCCACTCTCCCAGATGATCTGACTGTGGGGGGTAAGTGCGCAGCGATCAGGAAGGGACTGGGAATTGGCATACGACTAACATTGGGATGGGAGAAAATCGGAGGAAAATGGAGGGGGAAAAAGACCAATAAAAAAAAAAAAATAATATAATAGAAATCCTTTATATTTCTGTACTTGTGCTGTAGAGGGAAATTCGGCACTACAGATCGCTCACATTGAACAATAAACATGTAGGTAGTCAATAGGACTAAAATAAGAATGAGAATATAATAATATAAAGAATGAAATACGGTCCGGGATATACATTCTAAAATCTTAAAGGTCCCCTATTGTAAAAATGGCCTTTTCCAGTGTTTTGCATTGTTTTCAAGCAATGTGGGGTTGTACCAACACTGAGCAAATGTGAAATCTGTACCAAGCGCAGTGTCTGCTGTTCAGCTGTGACAAGAACTCTCCCGACTGAAACAAGCCATTCAGAATTGACTGGATCTGTGACGTGTAAGGGGCGCTGACCAATCACTGTTAAGCTAATATCTGCATACCCCAGCCCCTACTGTGGTTGTGGCCACCGCCCACAATTAACCATTAGTGTGCCGGTGCAAGCAAGTGCAACTGAAGTTCAACAGTGATTTGAGTAAGTTAGCATAACGTTAAAAGGTTATGAGCAAAATGGGCAAGACATGTGCTGATCCTGGCTGCCGAGCAGCGAATACGTCCTTACACTCGTTTCCTAATGATATCGTGCTCCGCAAGCAATGGGCCAAGTTTGTTTTTGGAGACCCCCCAACTTGACTTTATAATGCTGGGCTGATTTCCAGGCTGTTGCTAAAGAAGGGAAAATCGAATGTTAGTCATGTGTGTGTGTGTGTGTGTGTGTGTGTGTGTGTGTGTGTGTGTGGTGTGTGGTGTGTGTGTGTGTGTGTGTTAGATGGCAGGTATACGGTGTGGTAAGCAGTGGTCTGGGAATAAAGACCAGAAGCTGAAACAGATGTTGAACTGGGCCTTTGCAGACTTCAAACCCTCTGGAATCGACGGATTCAAACCACCTCCATGCCCTCTTCTAGTTCTAGGTATGGACACTCTGGACAAAACCTATATATATATATGTATATATATATATATATATATATATATATATATATATATATTATATATATATCATTTCAAACCTTTATTTAAACTCGAAAGGCACCTGGGGTTTCCCTCATTTACAGTCACGTCGAGTGTACATACAGAAATAAGCACACAAAAAAGGCATATAAAATGACACTGCACACTGCGATGATCTCGTCGCAAATTGCCCCTTAATTTGGCCGTTGCGATTGAAATATTATATCTGGTAGCAACGTTGCGAGTAGAGATTTCAACCCTTCATTCGCATTTCACTCCTAAATTAATCCATACAAATTGGATAATTTTTTTTTAAACATTAGCCTACAACCAAGGCAGTACAGTGCGACACAATGTCGTGGTGCTATGAAAGAATCTGTCGGCAATGAATGAACTTACTGCGATAGCCTGAGTGAAAAAAAGATTTTCGTGGAGTGAATCTGGGTCACGCTATATACTTGGGTACTTGTAGTCTATCGTGCGATTAAAGACCATGTCCCTGTCTGCGTAGTCTATACATCCAACACCAAATCCCATAATTCCTAGCGAAACGAAACTGAATGTGGCCGCTTCCTTTAAATAATAATATGGCTCTTGCTCCGCAAGAACAACGGAGTGGATAATGGATATCAGTCCATTTTATGACAACCACGTCCGATGTGGAGAGAGGATAAGAGGATGATGATTGACGTGATGATGTGATGATTGATTGACGGGGACACGGAAACTTCTAACGTTCAGGATCAGCCATGCATTACGTGAGTACCCCACTATTAGGATGTGAAATACTGTCTACTTAAATTGACACCGCGGATCAATAAAGTATCAACCTATCTATCTATCTAATAATGAGACAATATGCAAATAAGATAATACTAATAATTGTCGTTTCCCCGTATATGAAATGAAAGTGGCTTGCAACTTTACTGCTGGTAAAATCACTGTTTATTTCTCGTTTTGCATAGTATTACATTCCACTTCTATAAACAATCAAAGTCCTACCGTAAGAGCCTCATACGGGTCAATTAAACCTTTTTTATTAGTCTTTCCTTCGAGCTAAGTTGGACTGAACATTTCACTGTCAAAAGCGCAAATGTAAATAAGGTTGCGTTGCAACAGTTTTCAAAATAAAGGTCATATATACAAATACCTCTCAATTCTTATAAAAAAAAAAGTCCCGGATATACATAAACATTAATTGGCATAGATCTCTATAAACGGCCCAACACATTGATCACTTTAGACACACACTGAAACCAGTAACATCACAAATATGAAGCAGGTAATTACCCATACAAATAATAAACCTTTCATGGGGTTATTTACAATCATAATAATTCATTTGATTTCTAAAGCACTTTTCATTGTGAAACAAATGTATGCAGAGTTTCTTGTCCTCCTGATTAATGGTGTGTGTGTGTTGTGATGATCTCATTCAAGGAGCACTACACAAGCGCGCGCACACACACACACAGTTTGTTGTTTTTGTTCTATTAGTGATTTACACACTTTCTCAGTTGGTTCATTATAAAAGATACAAACCTGAAAACAAACGCACTTAAATGTTAAATAAAAGGACCACAGTAATGAGGCAGGAGGAACATATTTTTTTTTTTTAAATATTTTTTGCCCCTAAATTTCTCATTTAGGGGCAAGTGTGCCCCTAGTGAAAAAGCTTAGCGTACAGCCCTGCTGCAGATAAAATCATAGCAACAAGGAGGGCGGCTACGTGGCGCAGTGGGCAAGGCGCTCGCAACGAATGCTGGAGACTAGGCTCGAACAGGATGCCATTGCAGCCGGCTTGTGGGAGGCAAGAAACAACGTTCGAAGACAGGGGAGGGTTGAATTAATTGGACGATATGAAAATTGGGATGGGAGAAAATGGGGAGAAAAAGTGGATACAAAAAGAATTCATAGCAACAAGGCAAGACACAAGTAAGGATTAATAATACATTAAAACATGAACAACTTGAATGACCGGTTGGAGATCAAGGTTTTAAAGGGGAACTATTTTGCTATTTTCTTTCACTATTTGGGCAATTTTACACTATTCCTGTGAGTCTTATGAAACACACCTGTAAGGTTTATTTTTTTCAATAAGATGTATTGTTTTGTATTTTTAATCAAGTACTTTGGTGCACCACTTTCTCCCTTACAAAATCCAAGCTGTTTTTGGCTGGGCTCCGCCCCCATACTAGCAACGCGATTTGAGTGACAGTCACCCACCTGCACTGGCAGATACCTTTCGGGAAGAGAGAGAGAGAGAGAGAGATAGAGAGGGACTAATTAATTTCGCTGCGGGGGGGGGGGGGCATAATCCCACGGGACAATGCATTGGTAACTTGTTTCAAATGACAATATATACCCCGTGAATATTATTGCACGGATCGGAGTACGGGCGCGCGCTATGATATTTTGCAACAGGTTGACGGTGATACAGCAAGTGCTGATACGAGAGAGAGAGCTCCCCCCCCCCCAGTCCCATTCGGAATCAGGGCAGGCGTTCTATCGCCATGCTCTAAGACAAACTCTAACCTTAACCAACTTCGAAAGAGCGCCTAAGCGTAACCAGTGTAGAAACTTGCGGTCCCACGATTGGGCGTACATGTCACATGACCAGAAATGACCTGGCCAATCAGAGACGCGGAAACAAAGTTCTGTTGTAGAAGGCATTCAGGCGTCCCGGTGCACGTTATGTGGTTAAGACAACATCAACACTTACAAAGCAAGTAGGAGTGAATACTTTTTTTTTTTAATTATTAGATAAAGTAGAATAGAATAAAATGGAATATATAAACTAAATTAGAATAGAAATATAATATAATATAAGACAGGGCTGTACAATTGTATTGTTGTAGAATATATACACTAAATTAGAATATATAACATATATATATAACAATAATCACTTATTTGTTGCCTGTCCAGGAGCTTCCAAACCCAAGAGCCAGAAGAAACATCAGTTGAACGGACTGAAAGCCACCTCCAACTCCATCTCCACATCCAACTCCAACTCCACCCCCAACTCCACCCCCATCTCCACCCCCATCTCCACCTCCATCTCCAACTCCACCCCCATTTCCAACTCCACGCCCATCTCCAACTCCACGCCCATCTCCACCTCCAACTTCACTTCCACCCCCACCTCCACTCTTACCAGTGGCATGAAGCTGATGGACGTCTCTGTCTTACTGGACAGACTGTCTTTCAACTTGCCAGATAAAGCCCCCCTCAACCGAGAGACGGAGAATAATAAGAGCGAAGGAGAGGAGGAGGTGGAAGTGGAGGAGGAGGAGGAGGTGGAACTGGGGGGTGTATGGAAAAAGAAAGAAGAGAAGAGAAGAAAAAAAGACCAACCGAGATTAGAAGGAGGAAGGTGGGGTAAGAAGGCGACAAAGAGAACAGGAGGATGGAACATGAAGAACTTTCTTCCAGAGTTGAATGACGACGACTCACCAGACGACTCGCCAGACACCAGACCACCTTGCAACTTGCCAGATAAAGCCCCCCTCAAACGAGAGACGGCGAATAATAAGAGCGGAGGAGGGGAGGTGGAAGTGGAGGTGGAGGAGGAGGAGGAAGAGGAGGAACTGGGGGGTGTATGGAAAAAGAAAGAGAAGAAGAGAAGAAGAAAATACCAACTGAGATTAGGAGGAGGAGGGTCGGAGGAGGAGGAGGAGGAGGAGGAGAACGATGGAGGAAGAGGGTGGGAGGAGGAGAAAGGTGGAGGGTGGGAGAAGAAGGGAGGAGGAGGAGGGTGGGAGAAGAAGGGAGGAGGAGGGTGGGAGAAAGGAGGAGGAACAGGGTGTAAGAAGGCGAGAAAGGCAACAGGAGGATGGAACAAGGGAACAGGAGGATGGAGCAAGAAGAACCTTCTTCCAGAGTTGAATGACGACGACTCACCAGACTACCGGCCACCTTCCTGCAAGAAGAGAGTCTACACTAGGAGGGACGCTCCCAGGGAGGGGCCAGTCTACCTACAGCCTGACCAGAAACGCAGAGGTATTGTTAACCTCTTAACTGGCGCCCAGAAAAGTGGCCATTTTAAAACTTGAACTTGAGGACTGCATACTTTTTTTTGAAAAGCTTATCTTTATACTTTATACTTATAGCACATGCATAAGCCTGGTCTCTTTAGAAAGATAACATGTTTATGATACAATAAGAAGATCACGTTTAGTGCTGCTAATGAAATAGAGTAACATGAGTTGTAGAAAAACTTGTTACTCATGTTTTTCTGTAGTAGTTGCAATATCCAAATATAGTATTTCCCCAACACCCTGGGTCCATAGCCTGAAGTCTTATGTAGTACATGTCCAAATTTCATAAAAATCTGTTCAGAAATGAGCGTTTTTTGGTTAAAAATTTTAATAAATAAAAGCTCTCCAGTAAACCATTTCCTCATTAACTTCAATTCATTCTGCGTCTTTTTCTCTTCCTGTTTTCGCTCGTGACTTTTCACCTAGATCCCTGATTCGCAGATCCCCACGTGGGGTATCATTGGAAAGCCAGACTCATTGGCTACAACCCTGTCCAATAATTTTCGAGATTCACAGTCTAATAAGTTACTAAACTCTAACCCAGATCAAAACATCCCCCATTTTAGTCGTTATGCCAATCCCCTTCCTGGTCATTGCGCGCGTTGCCCTACTGTCGGCCTGGGGAGGGTGTACACTATCACATGTCTCCTCCGATACATGTGGAGTCACCAGCCGCTTCTTTTCACCTGACGGTGAGGAGTTTCACTGGGGGAACGTCCCCCAGATCCCCTCCCCACCCTGACCGACCAGTAGGAGTCGCTGTTTGCAACGACCAGGACTCATACCCCACGGCTTCCCACCCGCGAACACTGGCAATTGTGTTAGTAGGGACGACTGACCAAGCCGGAGGTACCGCTGATAGCTGGATTCGAACCCAGAGTCTCTACGGTGGTAGGCGAGTGCTTAGACCTCTACGCTACCCAGCCGCACCAGAGGTCACTATTTGACGGCGTTACAGATTCCACCTTTAAAAGTGATATTGCATCTTACATTGTAATCGCAATATCTGCTGAAATAATGCAAATATAATATTTTGTCCATGTCGTTCAGTCATACTTTAAATTAATCTAATTGTAAATGGTTATTTTCTTCCAGAGGAGACCATTGGTAGAATCATGACAGGGAAACTGGATATCGAAGGTAAGTCCTTGTAATTGTAAATGTAATTGTTTTTAATTAAATGTTTCTCTTTTCACCTGTGATTTTGTCGTATTCGTGCAGATGTCTGTCAGATTATCCCCTTTATATGTATTCTGAACTGTTTGAACTTCGATCTCGACGGCATTGCAAATGAGGGTAAAACCTCAATGTCCATTTCGAGAATAAATAAAGGTTTCAATTGAACCTACTGTTCAGAAGATTGTACCAGACGTGATGGAGCAAATATAGGTATATCTTAACAATTCATATTTTATTGCTCAATTGCTCTCTAACCTATAGATATTGAATAAATAAAATGTACAAATGGTCTGGTTTTTGTAAACGTCAAAATGCCAAAATATCGAGTATCAATTCACACTAGATCAATCGGTACCAGATTTCTGTACCTTTACATATTTAGTTTAGTATAAACATGATGCATGATCATGTGATTTATTTTGTGTGGTGTGTTACAACAATACATAATAAAAATTTCAAAATAAATAACAATGTTACAATTTAGAAGTTTTAACTTTTTTTGTTTTGTTTACACAAAAGAATTTATACAGAGAGAGTACAGTATCATTGTGTAGCGATACCGAATTCCAGGAACTGGTACTGGTACCGGTTCAAATGTGAACGGTACCCGACCCTAATCCTTAGCTGCTGTACCATCAAACAGCGAGAGCACTCACCCACCCTCCCTTGTTCCCTCTCTCTGCAGCCTACTGTCTGTGCTGCGGTACGGAGGACGTCAAGATGAAACACCCCGTGTTCGAAGGCAGCCTCTGCTTGAAGTGCCAAGTAAGGAAATCCAATGTCTTTCTTTGCGTGAACGTAGTTATTGTTTATGTTGATCTTCATTCATGTAAACCTGAACTAAGTTGTAGTGAAAGCACACTTTTCTGATGTGCTGCCAGTGGTCTGTTATAATAATGAGACATGGCTCGGAGGGTCTTATTAGGGCATTGCCTTGAATATGATTAACCCTTTCGCTACCACACTACAGAAGTATAGTATGGTAGTGAAAGGGTTAACCTGTAGTGTGGTAGTGAAAGGTTAACCTTCTGTAGTGGTAGTGAAATGGTTAACCTGTAGTGAAAGGTTAACCTTCTGTAGTGGTAGTGAAATGGTTAACCTGTAGTGTGGTAGTGAAAGGTTAACCCTTTGTAGTGTGGTAGTGAAATGGTTAACCTTCTGTAGTGTGGTAGTGAAATGGTTAACCTTCTGTAGTGGTAGTGAAATGTTAACCCTTTGTAGTGGTAGTGAAATGGTTAACCTTCTGTAGTGTGGTAGTGAAAGGGTTAACCTCATGATATTGAAAGGGTTAAAGGAGTGACTGAAATGGAATAACATTGCCTATTACCTTTTTAATGTTTTGTATCATTATGGCATTTTCCTATAATGTTCATATATATTTCCTAGTGGGCGGCTGGGTGGCGCAGCAGACATTGCGCTAGTCACCAACGCAAGAGACACCGGGTTCGACTCCAGCTGTCTGCGTTGCCTCCGGCTTGGGCCAGCCGTCATACTAACTCAATTGGCAGAGTTAGGGGGTGGAAGTTGATGGGTGGTAATCTGGACGTTGTGGACAGCGACTCCTACAGGTCGGTTGGGGACGCCTGCGCAGCAGAGACAGGAAATGGCGGGGGTAGTGTGAGCCTCCCACACGTTACACCTCTCCAGTGAGAGTCCGGGCTGGCAGGTGAAAAGATGTGACAGGCTGCCTCCTCGTGTATCGGAGGGGATACGTGATGCAAGGCTTCTATCCTCCCTACAACCGGCCAGTGGGGGGCATATGCGAGCAACGTTCAAGACATGGGAGGGGAGAATTGGCACAACGGAATTGGGATGGGAGAAAAATAGAAAAAGAGGAGAAAAAAGTGGATAAAAAAATATATATATTTCCTAGCTCTGTGTTTAATTTGACTATTAAACTGACTTGAACTAAGATTATTATTTTCTGGGATAATGAAATGCTTTTATTTTTTTGATCACATTTCTTTAATTTTCTTTTTCTTTTACATGAAATACAAATTATACACAACATGACAACACACAATATAATAATAATAATAGACAGGACTTCACAGGACAATAATAGTACTAACAATAACAATAATGACAATAGAATAACAAAAATAATAAATACAGAACATAAAAATCTAAATTAAACTATACTATTACAGACACCACTCCCCCCACCCCAGGACCGCCGGACCTCCCAGGACCAACACCCCGACCCCGCTCTGCTGCTAGATAGTGGCTTTAACTTTTTCGGCCGCCGATACCCACAAGCTCAATGCTGGCCTGTCCAACCCCAATCACATGTGCAGTAGAGATTTCCATATAAATTACATCTAGTAGTGTCAGAGACCAATTAATCATTGTGAGTTTCTCAGGTTGTTTCCACCTCATTGCTATCAGCTTCTTGGCTGCAGTAACACCCGCCAGAATGATTATTTTTTGTTGTATGGATGCCGGTAGTAATGATATATCATTTAGGAGTAGTGTTGCTGCCGTAAGTGGAATTGTTCGGTTACATATGTTTGAAAGTTTAGTTGTTATGGATTTCCAAAAACGAGCTACTGGTGGGCAATCCCAAAACATGTGCATATAAGTGCCAGTGGTCCCCAGAGCGCACAAAGTGCACCGCCAGACTGTATCCAATGATACATTTATATATGTGGATTTGATTAAGAGTGTATACAAATCTGAGACAAACCCTTGTGAGGTTGTCCTGTCCCTGATGAGCTTAACAAAAGGGTGTGGGTGTAGTGCTTGAGCCCACGGTACCCCATGCGCCTTGAGCGCCGACCTTAGTTGTAAGTAGAGGAAGAAGGATACGCCGGGAAGATCATAAAATTATCTTAAGTCCTGAAACGCTTGAAGGCTGTTTTTATCATATATATCCCCCAGAGTGTGAACTCCCCTCCTCTCCCATTGAGGAATATTAACAGGTTTGTGCCCAACAAGTAGTTGTTGGTTATGAAAAATTGGAGAGTCGAGGTGCCATGGGCATTTGACAGCACAAGACTTCTGTACATTACGCTGTGTATATCATTGATTGTTATAGGGGCGATTTCTTCTGTTTGTCTTATAAATTGGGCTAATGGTTCGAGGGAAAGTGCGAATAGTCCGGGGCTCAGAGGACAACCCTGTCTAGAAGACCTAGAGACCGGGAAGAGTGTGGAGCATATTTTGCCTGTCATTATCATTGCTGAGGGTGAGGCATAAAGTACTTGAATGTATACATGAATGTATACATTTATTTCCAAGCCCCATAGTCTCCAGCACCGTCCAAAGATATAACCATTCTAGTCTATCGAAAGATTTCATGGCATCCAGAGACAGAACAATGGCCGGAGTTATATTGTCCTTACTGTTGTCAATTACATGCAATAATCTTCTATAACCTCCAGGCCATAACAGCAGATAGCAGATAATATGTCTCTGTGAAGTTATCCTGCAAAAAGAGAGGGAGAGAGACTTACTTAGCCATGATTTAGCTCACAATAACAAACTTCCCACCACAGTTAGGACATTCATTACTATACTTTGTGTTAAGGAATCACTAATTAATTTCACTAAGGATCTTTCAATCATTTGAAATGAGAACTGTGTGGATCATTTAGTGGTTGAGTTTGCACAGCGCTGTAGTCCCCTTATACCAGAAACCATACCCGAGAATTATCGAAATTCATACTTCCTTCCTTCCTATTATTGCATTTGCATTTAGTCATTTAGCTGAATGGTTTTATCCAAAGCAACTTACAAGTTCTGTACAACAGGTCAGCAGGAAGGGTACAACTATTTCAGCTGAGTAACAATGTTTGTCAAACAGTGTTGAAACCTGGGTCCTACAGTCTGTGTTTCCCCTAGGATTTTTTTCAGGGGGGGTGGTAGGCCCCCCAAAACTACTAGTGTTGTCGCGGGGCGCGCGTGTCACGGATACGTGGTGTCAACAGTGTCGTCATAGACGCGCGCAGTAAGGCGGTTGTTAGTATCGGTGCATTTCTCTACACTGAGCTGAAATGACACGATTGCACATACCGTAATTCCTCTAATAGTAACCCCGGCTTGTATTTGTTTCAACTGTAGCGGATACCAGGCTTGTATTAGGAGGAGGCATGTATAAGAGAGAGGCCTATATTTCTAATTTTCAAACAGATCATAATGAATAAATCAACATTTTGTGTCAGTTTGAACCCAGTAAAATGTACTGGGTTCATTTATTGAAACCAAGTACTGTATGAAATACGGTAGTAAACAGTGCAATTACAGGTGGTCAAAAAAAGTTAAATAAAATAAAATAGTGCAATCACAATACTGGTATAATAATAATAATAATAATAATAATAACTTTGTTTTATACAATTCTGAGGTAGGCTTACTCTCTTGGTAAACATTAACACCATACCATTATATGGTATTTACTGCACAGCCAGGCCAGCATATAACAACAATAACAAAATATACCCGGCTTGTATTAGGAGGCCGGCTTATAATTGCTTAGCTCAACAGCGCACCCGGTCATTAATAGAGACCCGGTTTTTAATTGAATACCGGTTACTATTAGAGGAATTACGGTAAATTAGGTTTATTACAACACATACATTAACTTATTTACAATTATACATACAGTAGTGACAACACACATATGAACTATTTACAATATAGGGAGGAACATACAACACTCATAACTATTTACAACCAGTGTCAGAGCGAGCGCACTCGAGTTGTTCTGAAGTTCTGAGGGCTCAGAGTGCACACTGGACGCTCTGACCAAAGAGTCCGTTTATCAGAGCGGAGCAGAGTTTCAGAGTGAATTTATTTATTTATTTATTTTAAACTTTTATTTATAGCATTTTCAGCTATTTCTGGCCACGCAGGACCGATAGAGGGAGAGAGGGAGGATAGGTAGGGAAGATGCGGCAAATGGTCGCCGGGACTGGGAAACGAACCCGGGATGACCGCTTTGCGACTCAGCACGCTATGTGGTGTGCTACTGGAGCGCCCCCAGAGTGAATTTATTAACTCACCATAACTAGGGCCCTATGAATTCTGTTTACTCTTTTCCTGTTTTCGGATTTCTCAGTTAAAAATGTTCCTGTTTTCGGATTTCTCAGTTTTAAATTTTCCTGTTTTCGGATTTCTCTGATTTAATATTTTTTCCTTTGGATTTAACCCAAAAAAACAATACAAAATTATGTTTTTAACTAACTTTAATAACGGTACATCTGCAAGCAGTGCCAGTGTAGTTCAGTGCCAGTTCAGTTATGAGGTTTCTTTTTTTCAATTCAGTTCAGTTCAATGCAGTTCAACTGCCAGTGCAGTGCAGTAACTAAATAATAATTAAATAGTTAAATAATACAAAATAATAATTTGTTTAAAATAAATCAGAAAAAAACTGTAAAATGTCATTTATTTCAAAGAGATGTCCTTTAAAGGTTCATGCTTCTCCCCATCTCTGGCTGACATCACCATTGTGATACATGATGGTTAGGCCTTTGTGTTTTCCTCAGTGAGGGATTCTCTTTTGTCGGTTAGCAGTGTTTTGTACTTGGTGAAGCTTCTCTCTGTATAATAATTTTTTAAGTTTAAATATCAACATTATCTGGCCATCCTCAGTAAATATCAAACTTTCCAAAGACCAGAGTTGGGACGGGCACGCGCGCACACACACAGACAGAAAGGGAGAATGGCTTATATGAACTATCCAGTTCATATATCAACTTATATCAACTATCCAGTTAACGCCAACGTTACTGTGATTAAAGTAAACTTATAAAAAAAAAACATAAAAAAGAAAAATATGTTTTATACATTTCTTTTTATTATAATTTTTTCAGGGGGGACGGGCCAAGGCAATGGTAGGGGAAACACTGAGTCTTGAGTGCATAGTGAAGACATATTGTCATAGTAGGTAGACATATAGGCAAGGAAGATTATTTAGTGGCAAAGACGTGCATGATAGTCAATTCAGATATAGTTTGAAGAAGTGTGTTTTTAGTCGACGGCAGAAAATTGGTTGGGTTTCGGCTGTCCTAACTGGTGGGAAGTTTGTTATTGTGAGCTAAATCATGGCTAAGTAAGTCTCTCTTTATCTCTCTCTTTTTGCAGGATAACTTCACAGAGACGTATTATCGTTACGATGAAGATGGCTACCAGTCCTACTGTACTATCTGCTGTTATGGCCTGCAGGTTATACTCTGTGGCAATGACAGCTGCTGCAGGTTGGTCTGTCTGTCTGTCTGTCTGTCTGTCTGTCTGTCTGTCTGTCTGTCTGTCTGTCTGTCTGTCTGTCTGTCTGTCTGTCTGTCTGTCTGTCTGTCTGTCTGTCTGTCTGTCTGTCTGTCTGTCTGTCTGTCTGTCTGTCTGTCTGTCTGTCTGTCTGTCTGTCTGTCTGTCTGTCTGTCTGTCTGTCTGTCTGTCTGTCTGTCTGTCCGTCCGTCCGTCCGTCCGTCCGTCCGTCCGTCCGTCCGTCCGTCCGTCCGTCCGTCCGTCCGTCCGTCCGTCCGTCCGTCCGTCCGTCCGTCCGTCCGTCCGTCCGTCCGTCCGTCCGTCCGTCCGTCCGTCCGTCCGCCCGCCCGCCCGTCCGTCCGTCCGTCCGTCACTCTCTCTGAGGATATAGATTGGAAGTTCAATTCAATTACATTTTCTTTGTTTTTAACACAATGTGCACATATGGAAAGGAGGGCTATGGCGAAGCCGACTATTGTTGATCTCCTTTGTATCTCTGTCCAGCTGTTCATCTGCCAATTTACATAGTCATTTAGCTGAACGCTTTTATCCAAAGCGACTTACAAGTTCTGTACAACAGGTCAGCCGGAAGGGTACAACTCTAACCATGTTCATCAAACAGGGTGCTACACTCGGATGCTACAGTCTTGTGTGCATAGTAGTTCATTTAGTGGAAAAGTGCATGATAGCAAAAGACTGTATGAAGGTTAGTATTTTTTTTTTAGTTTTTTCTCCTTCGTTTCAGATATTGATTGAAGAAGTGTGTTTTTAGTCGACAGCGAAATATTGGTCTGGTTTCAGCTGTTCCAACTGTGGTAGGATGTACGTTCGACCATTGTGGAGCAAGGACCGAGAATAGCCGGCTTCTCTTTGATGACCCCCACCCTGGAGACGATCAATCTTCTTATCTCAAATAAGTCATATATTGATTGACTGGCAAAATGTTAATCGATCTCTCCTTCACTCTGCTCCACTCGACCCCACCAAACCCTGCCCTCTTCTCCTCTAGGTCCTACTGTGTAGACTGTCTGAACATTCTGGTGGGTCCAGGGACGTTTGATTTGTTGACCGAGGTGGACCCGTGGATCTGCTACATGTGTCAGCCCCTCATGCCCCACGGGGCCTTGGTGCCGCGGGAGGACTGGAGCAGACGCATCCAGGACCTCTTTGCCAACAACAGCGCCATGGAGTTTGTGAGTGATTGACTTGATGATAAACAGGAGTTTGTGAGTGATTGACTTGATGATAAACATGGAGTTTGTGAGTGATTGACTTGATGATAAACAGGAGTTTGAGTGATCGACTTGATGATAAACAGGAGTTTGTGAGTGATTGACTTGATGATAAACATGGAGTTTGTGAGTGATCGACTTGATGATAAACATGGAGTTTGTGAGTGATCGACTTGATAATAAACATGGAGTTTGTGAGTGATCGACTTGATGATAAACATGGAGTTTGTGAGTGATTGACTTGATGATAAACAGGAGTTTGAGTGATCGACTTGATGATAAACAGGAGTTTGTGAGTGATTGACTTGATGATAAACATGGAGTTTGTGAGTGATTGACTTGATGATAAACAGGAGTTTGTGAGTGATCGACTTGATGATAAACAGGAGTTTGTGAGTGATTGACTTGATAATAAACATGGAGTTTGTGAGTGATTGACTTGATGATAAACAGGAGTTTGTGAGTGATCGACATGATGATAAACAGGAGTTTGAGTGATCGACTTGATGATAAACAGGAGTTTGTGAGTGATCGACTTGATGATAAACATGGAGTTTGTGAGTGATTGACTTGATAAACAGGAGTTTGTGAGTGATCGACTTGATGATAAACAGGGGTTTGTGAGTGATCGACTTGATGATAAACAGGAGTTTGTGAGTGATCGACTTGATGATAAACGGAAGTTTGTGAGTGATCGACTTGATGATAAACATGGAGTTGGTGAGTGATTGACTTGATAATAGACATGGAGTTTGTGAGTGATCGACTTGATAATAGACATGGAGTTTGTGAGTGATTGAGACATTTTTATTTGCTTTGTGGTTCATAGGTTGATAAAGCATTTGTAATACTGTTTTCAACCAATGTGTCAAAAATCGCTTGAGGTCTGTAAGTGTGTTTTTATGACCTTTGCCCTTTTGTAGAAGCCCCATCGCGTCTACCCTGCCATCCCTGCCAACCACCGCCGACCAATCCGGGTCCTTTCGCTGTTTGATGGTATAGCAACAGGTGAGCAGAGACTTAGAGGTTTGATGGTATAGCAACAGTGGAACACACAGACTTAGAGGTTTGATGGTATAGCAACAGGTGAGCAGAGACTTAGAGGTTTGATGGTATAGCAACAGGTGAGCACAGACCTAGAGGTTTGATGGTATAGCAACAGGTGAGCAGAGACTTAGAGGTTTGATGGTATAGCAACAGGTGAGCAGAGACTTAGAGGTTTGATGGTATAGCAACAGGTGAGCAGAGACTTAGAGGTTTGATGGTATAGCAACAGGTGAGCAGAGACTTAGAGGTTTGATGGTATAGCAACAGGTGAGCAGAGACTTAGAGGTTTGATGGTATAGCAACAGGTGAGCAGAGACTTAGAGGTTTGATGGTATAGCAACAGGTGAGCAGAGACTTAGAGGTTTGATGGTATAGCAACAGGTGAGCAGAGACTTAGAGGTTTGATGGTATAGCAACAGGTGAGCACAGACCTAGAGGTTTGATGGTATAGCCAGGCACGTGCATACATAGGGGTGAAGGGGTGCCCGGGCACCTGCCTTTTTCATTTCTCATTAGAAAGTGCCCTTTTTATGCCACCCACTTTTTTTTTTTTTTTTTTTTTTTTTTTTTTTTTTACTGTTGCAGATATATATATATACTGCCCTGCCCTTCCAAATGAAAGATGTCACGATAGAATCTAAATATTAGGTAAAGAAAGAGAGAGAAATGCCACCCCTCTCGTAAATAATAGGTCCTTCCAGCCTTACGCATAGGCATAGCACGTGGGTGGGTGTTGATCAATGAGACATGTAAACCGCGCAGGGCCAGCAGTGCACTGAACAGGAAATTGATATCCAGCTGTTGTTGAGCTCACAGTGCCCTCCACTCGAGTCGAGACCTCTTTTTTTACAGTTACTATTTCAACTAAAACAAAGCAAGAGTACACATCATCAGGTAAGGTATTTGCCCAACAAAATAAAATGTCGGGTTTGCAGTGCACTGTATATTTTCGTGAAACACGTCGCCAGATCAGCCCTCCCCAGTCCCCAGCCCCTCCCTCCCTGCTGCTAGTGCAGGAAAACACGCAGCATACTCTCTCTCTCTCTCTCTCTCTCTCTCTCTCTCTCTCTCTCTCTCTCTCTCTCTCTCTCTCCCTCCCGTAGCTGTTGGTCTGGAGCGCATATTGTGTTATTAAAGGGACACTATGTAGTTTTGGTGACATCTATCGGTGAAACTGAATGTACCATGATAGACTTGTATTAACCCCAAAAATCGCATTAGCCTTAATAATTAATGCCCTTTTATGATTACGGGCACCTGCCTTTCTAAAGTCCTGTGCACGTCCCTGGGTATAGCAACAGGTGAGCAGAGACTTAGAGGTTTGATGGTATAGCAACAGGTGAGCAGAGACTTAGAGGTTTGATGGTATAGCAACAGGTGAGCACAGACTTAGAGGTTTGATGGTATAGCAACAGGTGAGCAGAGACTTAGAGGTTTGATGGTATAGCAACAGGTGAGCAGAGACTTAGAGGTTTGATGGTATAGCAACAGGTGAGCAGAGACTTAGAGGTTTGATGGTATAGCAACAGGTGAGCAGAGACTTAGAGGTTTGATGGTATAGCAACAGGTGAGCAGAGACTTAGAGGTTTGATGGTATAGCAACAGGTGAGCAGAGACTTAGAGGTTTGATGGTATAGCAACAGGTGAGCAGAGACTTAGAGGTTTGATGGTATAGCAACAGGTGAGCAGAGACTTAGAGGTTTGATGGTATAGCAACAGGTGAGCAGAGACTTAGAGGTTTGATGGTATAGCAACAGGTGAGCAGAGACTTAGAGGTTTGATGGTATAGCAACAGATAATCCTAGACTTAGAGGTTTGATGGTATAGCAACAGGGGAACACATGACTATGGGGTACTATGACTATGCGTGCACCTCATGGTACCAAAGCACCTCAAAGGCGCTTAAAACAAAATGACAAACATCACAAAACAAACTGGTCAGACTACTGCTTGACCTGAACCCCAGAACCCACCTCACCCCTGCCCACTTTGACAACCTAGGATGGCTTAGAGTAGACGACAGAGTACAGCAACTTGCAATGGGCCTGGTCTACAAGATACACTATACGACCGGGGTGCCCATGTACATGTCAAAATACTTCCCAAAGGTCAGTGAATACCACAACCACTACACCAGAGGAAGTTCAACAAATCATGTTAAACCCAGATTCGGCTCAAACAAGGGACTAAACACGTTTTGCAATTATGCCACATCAATGTGGAACGCCCTACCCAAAGCTGTAAAGGAATGTGAATCCCTGCCCACATTCAAAACCGCTCTTAAAGAGCACCTACGGGAGGCTGCAATTCGAAACTGGCCACCGTAAATGCCTAAAACCCCCACCACCTCCTAATAGACAGTCTCCTCCCCACCGCATGTATATATTCCCTCCCCGCCGTATGTATATTTCCCTCCCACCCACCCACCCCCTCCTAATGTACAGTCCCCTCCCCATCATATGTATATACTCTGTCAGGATCTAGGGGTAACAGTACTGTATATTTGAATACCGCTTATGTCACAAATGTATCAGTACCAAATACCTATATGTCCCTATGCCATAAATGTCATGTATGTTGTGTATGTCATAAATGTCTATATGAATTGAAAATGGGGGACCCTGATGGAAACAAGACAAACGTCTTTCTCAGGTCTGCATTCCCTTAACAATTGTATGTATTGAGCCGTACTGTATTGTACCCATTCTGCAATCTGTTAAATAAAGTTTTCATTCATTCATTCATTCACACAGACTTAGAGGTTTGATGGTATAGCAACAGATGATCATAGACGTAAGGCGCCCACATAGTCGGGCGGTACGTACGCGGACCGGTCTCTCCGCAGTCGTTTGAGCTTTCATAGTCGAGCGTTTCCTACATGTCTCGCGCCAGTTTACTACATTTTTCAAAGATATTTCACGCTGTTTACACTTCTGTCGTGGCGTTGTCATCCGATGTCAAAATAAATAGTCTAGGTTATCTCCGTTTCCAAGATTTCGAAATAAAACTGGCAGTTTTACACACTTCATTTAGAAAAGCCATTCAAACTTCTCAAGTTTCTTCAGATGGTGAAAAAAGACATGGTCCAAATGTATATGAATTGGAATGGATGACGATTAGCGATAGTAAAACTAAATTTAGCATCATCTATGCATCTATCTACCTGCCAACGTTTTACCAAGGACCAATCCTACCCATTTAACCATGATCCTGCCCTACTCTCTCTTGACACGGAGTGAGTGTTCAGAGTAAAATACAGATCGGAGTTTGTGAGTGATCGACTTGATGATAAACAGGAGTTTGAGTGATTGACTTGATAATAAACATGGAGTTTGAGTGATTGACTTGATGATAAACATGGAGTTTGTGAGTGATCGACTTGATGATAAACGTTTGGAAAAATAAAACGATACTTTTGTCAAACAGTCTGGAGAGATTGATTTATGACGTGATGTCATTTGCCGTCCGCCGATGGACCGCACGGGTGGAAGAGGTTAAATGAGTGGAAAAAACTGTTTCCAAAATGTGTGCATATCATTATGATGAAAAAAGGGTCTATAGTCCAGACTAACCCTAACCTGTGTGAATGCGTGTGTCCAGGCTTCTTGGTCCTGAAGGACCTGGGCTTCAAGGTGGAGCAGTACACTGCCTCAGAGGTCGATGGGGACTCCATAGCTGTGTCGACCATCAACCACACGGGCAGGATCACCCAGGTGGACGATGTCCGTAACATCACCAAGGAGCAGGTGTGACTCCTATATTTATTTATTTACTTAATAAATTACCTTAATTTCTAAAGCTTTTGAGAGGAGACTGGGCCCAGGCTGCTGTTAGCTACCAGTCAATGCTTTTAGCGGGATCATCCCTATGTTCCCCGGGTCCTATGTTCCCCGCTTGATTGATTAATAGATTGACATTTTTATAAATGTTTATTATTTTATTAATTATTAATGTCCGCCTTGTTTCGAACTGGTTAAGCTTAGGCCCTCTTTCGAAGTTGGTTAAGGTTAGAGTTTGGAATCAGGGCTGGTGGTCTAAAATGTTCAATCAATCAATCAAGCGAGGGGAACATAGGACCCGGGGAACATAGACATGCTCCCCTTTTAGCAACCGTATCTGTGTCGTAAAAAGTATAGCTGTCCATTAAAAAGCACTGAAACTTGTGTCTATACGTTTGTAGACATTCCTTTGGTTCATTTGTTACTTAAGCAACGTTGTTTTTTAATGTTTTGCCAGAGACCGAGTACGCACTGCGACATCTGTCCAGGAGCAGGAAGCGAGGGTGTGATTGGGAGCATGTTTTAAGCCAGGAATAAATCAAGTTAATTACAGATTCATTAAATAGGAAGGATTTAAATGTGGTCATGCCTGGCCAAGCATGATGGGCTTAGAGGTAAAGATGCTGGGCTGGTAACCGAAAAAGGTCGCTGGTTTGAACCCCCGCCACTGACAGGAAGTTGTATTCCAGCTGTGAGCTGGTGACCGAAGGGTGGCTGGTGTTACATCTACGGTGCCCACCATCCTGCCTAAGTGCCTTTGAGCAAGGCACTGAACGCAAACGGGATATGAGGACTGTATATGTGTAACTAGGAGGGATAGGACTGTGTGTATGTGTGACTAGGAGGGATATGCGAAAAGACTCATTTAAATTGCCTCATGTACATTATTGACAATAAAGTAATCTTCCAAGAACAGCTATTTTCTGAATGTGTGTCAAATGACAGACGGGGGGGGGGGGGGGGGATAATCTTTGCTCGTCACCATAAACGAACCAGCTCTTCTCTCCATTCTAGCTGGAGCGATGGGGACCATTTGATCTGCTGATTGGCGGCAGCCCCTGTAATGACCTCTCTATCGTCAACCACTTAAGAAAGGGCATTTACGGTATGCAGATGTGTAAACCATACTGTGTGTGTGTGTGTGTGGGCTTGTATTAACCCTTTCAGGTGTATGATCTCTCATGTGAGGTACAGTTTTGAGAACTGAACATTCCGTTGACGTTGTAACCACGGCCACTGGTCAAAGAGACCTATGGAGGAGTTCTCGTATTCCAAGAGAATGTTCCAAAGATCTTCCATCTGAAAGAGTTAACGTATATGTGTTGACGTGTGCTATTCACCTGCGTTAGTTCATACATACATAAAGTTAAAATCCTTTCAAAGTGCTCTGCAAAAATCGTGCATCTCAAAAAGGGAACTTTTCCCATTGATGCCCTTGCAATTGAGGGATTCTTCCAATATTTCAAATAGCCTTGCTTACATTTTCTACGTGTGAGGCTACTGTTGACTGAAATGGTAAAATTTGACTATCCAAAGTTTATTCAAAATACCAGCAATAGTAGGTAGTAGCTCAAAGTATAGCTGAACCCTTCTATCCCTATCCTGCAATTCCCTTTCTTCTCCTGCAGAGGGCACTGGTAGGCTGTTCTTTGAGTTTTACCGCATCCTGCACCTGCTGAAGCCAAAGGAGGAAGACCCCCGGCCCTTCTTCTGGCTGTTTGAGAACGTGGTCTTCATGAACACTCACGACAAACTCAATATCTGCCGCTTTTTAGAGGTAATGCCTGCTCTGGTGTGCTCCTCTCTCTCCTTTTCTTTCTACTCGTCTCCTCTGTTCTCTCTTTCTAAAATTAGATTAGATTCAGCACAAGTACAGTACAACGAAAAGAAGTTTGGCATCCAACCGTAGTGCAAATGTAGCAGTAAAGTGCAACAGCAATATACAATGTAATTGCTAATCGGATGTATGTACAGAGTTGTAGTATAATATGTACAGTGATACAGGTGTAAAGACAGTATGGTAGTAGTCATACTGGCCAGCAGCGTAACTAGTAAGAGTAGGATATGTACAGATATAGATATAGTATCCACAGATATGTAGAAGGACTGAGATTCTCATTATCTGAAATGGAAAATAAATCTAACCCTAACTAACCTTACTGTCATGCACTTGTCCTAATAAACTAACCTACACTGTAGCACTCAACACTTTGATGAACATTGTTACTCAGCTGATAAGAGTTGTGCCCTTCCTGAGTACTCAAGGAGGGGCGGAGCTGAGCGATCATGGAGTAGACGTGTTTCACAGGAGCTCCCTTCTACCGTGCTGAATATACGTTTCTCCCCATTAGTCTTTATTTTATTTTTATTTGTTTTTTATCTGTTTGCTAGGTCGTCGTGTTTAGTATACATTCACCAACTTTTTTCGACTTTCTACGATGGCGGGGGTGGAAACCAGAGCCATGAAAGAATTAGGCACGACACCGACACCGCCGAGCATGGCCGCACCGCCGAGCATGGCCGCACCGTCTCCCGCTGTCGGGGAGTTAAGCGAAGCTGTACTCTTGGTCATGACCAAGCTACACGCAGACTCTGAGACACGCATCGCTGAAGCACAGAAGAAAGTACACGCAGAATCTGAGGCACGCATCGCTGAAGCACAGAAGAAAGTGTTGGCGGATTTCTGTATCAGCCTCCGTCGTGAGATATCAGAAGAAATACGGCTGGCGGTAGTCCCGCTGACAGACAAGATGGAGACGATTCACGCTGCCTCATCGGCTAATGCTAACGAACTAGCCATGCTAACGACGGAGGTATCATCACAGTGTGAGAAGATGGCGGGTCTTGAATCCGCCCTGCTGGCTAGGCAGGCTGAAGTCAACAAACTACAGTCGGCGATGGAGGAGATGCAGTCCCGGGATAGACGCCACAACGTCAGGATTGTTGGAGTACCGGAGACCAGCGGTGAAGGCCGTCTCTCTGAGACCATGCCCGAACTGCTGCAGAAGATACTAGGGACGGACGTCCTCCCCTCGCCTCCTATCTGTGAGTCGGCCTACAGAGCGGGCAGGTTTTCTCCCGGCGTGAACAAAGAACCGAGGCCCATCATAGTCAAGCTGAACAGACTCCAACAGAGAGAAATCATCATGCGGTCGGCTCGTACCAGAAGGGGTACTCTGAGGATTGGCGATCACAAAGTGGCCATTTTCGAGGACTTTACACCGGAGGTTCAAGCTCAGAGAGCCGAGTACAAGGTGGTCCTGACTAAGCTATGGAAACTAGGCCTGAGGCCCACGTTATTCGCTCCCGCGAAACTATCTGTGTTGGAGAAGGTCGGTGGTCAGCGTTTGTTTTGGTCGTTGGCTAAAGCGAAGGAATATCTCGCGGAGACACCCGAGTCTGTTGCTTGATATCTATGGAGGGTGAGTGACTTGGCGGTTTGGGCCTATATACATTGATTAGGTCGACTATTCACAAACACTTGCTGTCATGCCCAGACATGCTAACTGTCCTCTGCCCATCCAACTAGCGGGGCTTCCCAATGACTTCTGTTACTTGCTAAAGCTGACCTCATGGTCGTACTTGTGTATCGCCTCTTTGGAAGCTAACGAGCTAGCTGAACAATGTACATAGTAGGCTAACGTGCTATCCGGATTCGTCACTAGCTTACGCGCTAGCCTCGGGCTAGCCAGCGGGCTTCGACTATGGTCTGCGCTGAGACATTCGTTAATGGTTACGTATATTGGTTGCTGTTGCTGCTCAAAGGGACATTGGTTTGCACAGTTCAAGAGTGACCGAGTCCCTAACTAACTTCTGGTATGCTTTTTATTTTTATATCCAGGTTGTTTTGAGCTTTGGTGATCCAAAGTAGATGCCAAGGTCGGTTGAATATGCATATACAATATTTGATAACAGGTTGGGTCGGGTATGGCTTGCACTTCATGGCTATATGGTTATATGGCTTGCACTCTAGCCATTACCCTCTCTTCCTTTCTTTTTTCTTTCCTATTGTCGCTGTTTTTATGTCATCTATATGCGCGATTTAAATGTGATCCGGTTCTACCTTGGACTAACTGCTGACTCGCCTTAATTTTGTTTTGAATTTTCCGTGAGGCACTTATGCTATAAAGTTGATACATTAATATGCAGACTCCAAGGTAGATGGTTACAGGTTGATGCTGAGTAATTATATAATAATTATCGTCGCTGTTTTAATGGCATTTGAATGAGCAATTTAACTGTGATCCGATCCTACCTTGGACTAACTGCTAATCTGCCTTAAATGTGGTTTGAATTTTCCGTGATCCACTTATGCTATAACGTTGCGACATTAATATGCAGACTCCAAGGTAGTTGGTTACAGGGTTGATGCTGAGTAATTATATAATAATTAGTGTCGCTGTTTTAAGGGCATTTGAATGAGCAATTTAACTGTGATTCGATCCTACCTTGGACTAACTGCTCCGACCTATATCTTTATTGAAACAATGTATGATGACAGGTGGTGTCAGGTGTTGCCTATTACCATCCCCGGATTGATTAATGAATGATTGTGTTTAATTCTATTCTTACATAGGTTAGGTCATTTCAGCCGTTGTGCCTGATCAGAGGGACGGCTAAAGGGGTGCACTTTGACCATAACCTTTTTTTTCCCCTTCCTCCTTTTTTTTGTCATTGTTTAATTGACACTGTTCACACAATTTTGCACAATTAACCTGTGACCCGAACCTGCCTTAGACTATCGGCTGGGATGCTTTAATTTAATTTTGTATTGAATTTTCCTATACCTTTTTGGGCTATAACAATGTGATGTTGAAGCGCAGATTCGGAAATAGAGGGCTGCAGGTTGATGCGGAGTTATTATTTAATAATGGCTATTTTTACCATTATGGTTGTCTCATGTTGGGGCCAGGGCTCAGGTGGTTTTCGACCGATATCTTTATTGAATTTTATTTTATAATATTTGTGTTTATTGGACTAGTGGGGGTTTACTTAGGGGTTTATCTAGAGGGGGGTGGGAGTGGGAAGCGTCTTATTGATCCATGTCTCTAGTGGGAAGTGATAGGAAGATGACCATCCTCAGTGGATGGGGCATAGGGTGGGGATTGGAGAGTGGGTATAGAGGAACTTATAGTAGGACGGGTGGGTTAGGGTTTAGAGTAGAAGGAGGGGGGGCTGTAGCTGGGGTGGTATCTTTATGTGTTCTATGTACTGTTGTCTTATATATGTGTAAGTGTTCCTCCTCTGAACTCCTGGGATTGACCGTCCGGGCCCGCCGGGATCGGCACCTCTGTACTCAGCCTGGCTGCACGGGTATGTTCTCTACGCACTTATACAAGCTCGACCATGGCTAAATTGAATATTTTAATTTGGAACGCAGGAGGGCTTAACGCCCCACACAAGCGTGCCAGTGTCCTTTGGCTATTGAAGAGGAGAAATATTGACCTTGCTCTCCTTAGTGAGACGCATTTAATGGTAGGTGACGTGTCAAGACTGGCAAATCGGCAATATCACGTTATCTCCTCATCCTCAGCCGATGATAAGACGAAAGGAGTAGTCATAGTTACAAGACGTAACCTTGATATCAAAATCTTGGATGTATGGTCGGACACGGAGGGAAGGATTACTATAGCAAAAGTTGAATTCTTGCATAGGAAGATGGCTATAATAGCATTGTATGCTCCTAACACATTTGATTCAGCGTTCTATAATACAATCACGAAGAATATGTTGGAACTTAATGGATACGCTCTCATTGTGGGTGGCGATTTTAATGCGTGCTGGGATGCGGAGATGGATAGGTCCGGGACCTCTGAAACGAGCGACCAGAAACGGGCCTCTGAGGCCCTCAGGATGTGGGCCAAAGACACGGGGCTCACAGACCTCTGGCGCTTATGCAACCCCACCCTCAGAGATTACTCTCACCTGTCAGCCAGACACAAAAGCTTCTCTCGAATTGACTATGCATTCGCGTCCCCTAATATGTTTGATAGTTTCGATGTCTCATTGGCTCTCTCCGCAAGAGCCCCCAGATGGCGTTTTAATTCGACCTTGCTAAAGAACGATGACTTCTGTTCTGAGTTCAGGAGTAAACTAGCTGAATTTTTGCAGATCAACGTTGGCACAGTAGAAGACCCTAGGGTCCTGTGGAACGCATTGAAAGGATTCATCAGGGGTCATGTCACACTATTTGCCTCCAATTTGCGAAAATCCCGGTCAAAAAAGCTTGAAGGACTGGAATCATTATATGCGGACCTATACGCATCCTTGCAAACTGACTATAATGAACGACTAAACACACAACGTAAGATAGTCAAAAAAGAAATAAACTCCATACTTAAACAACAGTCTGAGTTTTTGATACATAGGACAAGACAAAATTACTATTTTCACGGCTCCAGACCTAGCCATCTATTGGCAATGAAAATACGCTCAAATGATCATTTCTCAGATATCCCCTCGATTAGGACGAGCCAGGGTGCAGTCACTACTGATTCGAAAAAGATCAATGACACTTTTAAAGAGTTTTACTCACAGTTATATAGCTCAGAGGGTAATCTGGATGACTCTAGATTTGAATCGTTCATTGGCGGGCTTGAGATACCCCACATTTCTGAGGAAGAGGCCAAGGAACTGGGGAGACCGATTACTCTCGTAGAATTGAGGGAGACTATTGTTGAAATGCAGAGGGGTAAGGCGCCAGGCTGGGATGGTATTCCACCCGAAGTGTATTTAGCTTTCTGGGACCAACTGGGTCCATTGATGCTCGATATGATCAATTACGCTATCGAACAAGGGGAGTTCTCAAGAGATGTCAATATGGCGTTGATTTCTTTACTTCTCAAAAAGGACAAAGATCCCAATGATTGTGGTAGCTATAGACCCTTGAGTCTTCTCGGGGCCGATTTAAAGGTGTTTGCCAAGGTGCTGGCCCGTCGCCTGCAGAGATTTATGTCTGTATTGGTACACTGCGATCAAACTGGTTTTATCCCGGGGCGTCTGGCTGCAGATAATCTTAGGAGGCTGTTGCATGTAATCGATAACAGTAAAGACAATACAACTCCATCCACAGTTATGTCTTTGGATGCCATGAAGGCGTTTGACAGACTTGAGTGGTCATACCTGTGGAAGGTACTTGAGGTCATGGGTCTTGGAAAGAGTTTTATTCATATGATTAAAGTCCTGTATGCCTCGCCGTCTGCGATGATACTGACAGGCAAAAACTGTTCCACACTCTTTCCAGTCTCCAGATCTTCTAGACAGGGTTGCCCTCTGAGCCCGGGACTGTTCGCGCTTTCCCTCGAACCTTTGGCCCAATTTATTAGGCAATCGGAGGACATCGTCCCCATAATGGTCAACAATACTCCACACAAAATTGCTCTCTATGCGGATGACCTGCTGATTTTCATGGACGACCCCTCCCGGTCGGCCACAAAATTATTGAGGATAATCGACGACTTTGGTAAATTGTCAGGTTTTAAGATTAACTGGAACAAATCAGCCTGCCTACCTCTTAATGAACTGGCCAAGGCGGTACGACTACCAGCTGATATCCCCATAGTAGAACATTTTAAATACCTGGGCATAGAGATATTCCCCACGCTGAACCAAACTACTAAGTACAACTTCACGGGTACTTATGATAAAATACGCCAGGATCTAGACAGGTGGTCGTCCCTTCCTAACTCCTTACAAGCCCGGGCTTCCATAATCAAAATGAACATCCTGCCTAGGATAAATTTTATTAGCTCAATGCTCCCCCTGCCCCCTCCAATAGACCACTGGCGCAAGGTACAATCGATGGTATCTAAGTTTGTCTGGAATAACAAACGCCCGAGAATCAAAAGGGCTACTACTCAACGTAGGAAACAAGATGGGGGCCTCGCAATCCCTGATTTTAAACTTTATTTCTGGTCCTTTTCACTGAGACCTCTGATGTGCTGGCTAGACCCTGTAGAGGCTGTATCGTGGCGCTCCTTAGAAGCGGCGGCGGTGTCTCCGCTAAGATTGCAGGATGTAGTGTACTCCACTGTCTCTATTGCGAAATGCCGGCTGAGGTATGGACCGATCATAACTCACGTGATCCAAACGTGGCGTAATGTACAGAGGTCGTGTGGGGTTAAATGCCCTTGGCACCTGGACTCTCCAATTTTTAATAACCAGCAATTACTTGTTGGACACAAGCCGGTTAATATTCCTCAATGGCAAAGGAGGGGAGTGCATACTCTGGAGGATATTTATGATAAGAACGGCCTCCGTGCGTTTCAGGACTTAAGAGAATTTTATGATCTTCCCGGCGAGTCCTTCTTTCTTTACCTTCAACTAAGGTCAGCACTGAGGGCGCATGGCGTACCGTGGGCTCAAGCCTTGCACCCACACCCCTTCCTCAGGCTCATAGTGGACAGGACGACATCCAGAGGGTTTGTCTCCGACTTTTATACGCTCTTAATTCAATCCACGTATAAAAATGTATCATTGGATACAATCTGGCGTGTGGATATCCCGGAGTTGGACCCCGAGTTTGACTGGGATGATGTTTGGGCAAATGTGGCATTATCTTCCCGCAACCCCAATCACCAGCAAATTAATTTTAATTATATTCATAGGACCTATCTTACACCTAGGAAGCTATTTGCTATGGGACTGATAACCGACTCTCGGTGCACCTTGTGCTCTCAAAAGGCCACAGGCACTTATATGCATATGTATTGGGATTGCCCACCAGTGGCCCGCTTCTGGAGGTCAATAACGGACAAACTTTCAGATCTGTGTGGCTTAACTATCCCATTCACAGCTGTTACGCTACTCCTGAACGATATAACGACACTACCCGCTTCCGTACAACTGAAAAGGGTTGTCCTAGCGGGCGTCACAGCAGCGAAGAAGCTGATAGCAATGAGATGGAAGGAGCCTGAGAAGCTTACAATGATTAACTGGTCCCTAACTCTATTGGATGTGATTTATCTTGAGATATCCACAGCCCGGGTGATTGGGGTGGGGCAGGCTGGAATTGACCTGTGGTTCGCAGCAGCTGAGAAGGTAAAGACCGCAGTGTGCGGCTGAGCGGGGTTGGGGTGCGTGTTCGGGTGAGTCCGGCGGTCTCTTGGGAGGGGGAGGAGGAAATGTTTTTGTCTGTCTTGTCCCTTGTCTTGTCATCTTGAGTTTAGCTGGGGATATTATGGGGGGGCAGCTATTTAACTAGTTCTTCACTGTTTGGCCACTTTTACACGGTCTCTGTGAGTCTATGGAACACCTACAGGTTTTTGTTTTTTCATGAAGGTTCATTGCTCTGGTTTCAGGTCGTGTTCCCCCCCAAAAAATGGTCCTTGTGGTGGATTGGAGATGTACGTTTTATTAATATAGGGTCACACGGCCGGGAATCGGGACTGAACACTGGGAAAGACCATTTATTAGATAGTACCCCTTGGAATTAATTTAGTAGGTTGAACTCTGGTTTCTTTTCTTTTGTCTGTATAATTGTTAGTCATTATTATTATTGTTTTTGTTATTTTCTTGTGAAGTTCTATGTATTGTGATTGTGGTTAATGTGTTGTCTTGTTTTGTGAGAATGTCAATAAAAAAATTTGATCAAAAAAAAAAAGAGTTGTGCCCTTCCTGATGACTTGTCGTACAGAACTTGTAAGTCGCTAAATGACTAAATGACCCGGCGTCTTGGGGGGGGGGGGGGATGTCTAATGTCTTCTGTGTTTATATTTTCTACTTGGTATATTTTGTATTTTGTATTTATTAGTTACGTTTTAACCTGTATTTTTCTTCTTTTTTTTATCCACTTTTTCTCCCATTTTCTATATTTTCTCCCATCCCAATTTCGTATCATCCAATTCAACCCTCCCCTGTCACGAACGCTGTTTCTTGCCTCCCACAAGCCGGCTGCAATGTGGACTAAGTCCCCTCCGGTACTTGAGGTAACAGCAGTCGCATCTTTTCACCTGCGCAGCTCGATCTCTCAGTGGCGAGGAGTAACGCGTGGGAGGCTCACGCTGCCCCCGACACTTCCTGATTCCACTGCGCAGGCGCACCAACCGACCTGTAGGAGTCGCTGTCCACAACGCCCGATCCCCACCCATCAGTTTCCCACCCCCTAATACGGCCAATGTGTATTAGTATGAACGACCAGCTAAACTGAAAGCAATGTGGAGCGCTGGGCTCGAACAGGCGAGCCCAGCGTCTCCGCATTCGTGGCGAGAGCCTTGCCCACTACGCCACGTAGCCGCCCATATTTTAACCTGTATTTATTATTGTCTTGTCAGTATTATTATTGTTGTTGATGTTGTTTTGTTGTTAACTCATTGGCCGCCAAAAACGAGTATTCTCGTGTTTCATCACCAACCGTTCAGCACCAAAAATTAGTTTTCTCGTTTTTAGATCTTTTGATCTTTTTCCTTTGATCCCCATTCTAAACACTCGCTCGGAGCTGCCTGTGTCTCCCTGGCACCGCTGCCTACGTTAAAATTGCAATGACGATCGAATTCCGCCAGGTGGCAGTATCACCTACCTTTTGAACTGGGCATATCAGTTGTCCTTCAGTACTGAGTGTTAGATTTCGATCAATCAGCCAGTATCACCTCTTCATCTGTTGGCTTGTGTAGTTCTGCGTTGTGTTTATTTTCTCCGACGTCTTCTCATACTGGCTGTACATCGTGGTCATTCCCCTTTAATGCAATCCGTAATCATAATAATTCACACCGTCAGACATGTTACCTTTCTCGGAACACGTTGTTTATTACATAAACAAAGGCCTCAGATGTTACCCATTTCGTATTGTCCTTGAAAAGTCTTTGATGGAACACTAAATTCATTATTCTAATGATCTCCTGTTACCCCGCTCGGTGGTCGTCGCGGCCTTGTCGTAGCCAACAACCATATCTGCTAGCCGAAGCTAGTGATGAGGTGTCACTCCCCTCCCCCACCCAGCGAGGGTGGAGAGGGATGGAAGTCTCTGAATCAACGCGTGCGCTCTTCGGTGTGGTTCGTTTCTCATTCTAACGTACACCCGGAAGACACTCCCATTATAACTTCTTCTCCCTAGCAACGGGGGCCCGCCCACTTTCCTCGTTACTATGTGACGCTGCCATGGCAACTGCTATTCACCTTTAAACACACACTAGACGTCTGTTCTATGGATGTCAACCACTTTTCTATTCTGACCATTCTGCAGTCCTTATCAGTGTTATGTGCTCAACGACCTTGGCATGCACACACTCTGCTTACTATCGTGGAGACAGACTGCCTGCTAACACACTCTCTGACCGCCTCCTCCACCACCTCTACCTCTCTGACCTGGCTGCTCTCAGATGGCTATAAGCAGTGCTGTCTTTGACCACAGCTACCCGACCCAGATCACCATAGCAACCGCTCAACCGTTGACATCATCCCCCCTAGTTCTCTCTGTTCCACCCAGCCGACAACGGCCCTCTGTCTGCACAGTCCTGGCTGGAGACACACATCCATGATAATGATGGTGATGATGATGATGATGATGATGATATTATCCTCTTAAAACTCATATCTATATAGGTTATAAACCAAATGCAAATCATCGATTTCCTTCATGAGGTACCTCCGGCTGCTTCCCCCTCAAAGTGAATCAGGACATAGCAATCAGTCGGAGATTTGATGCCTCAAACCTATTGTTTCCCGTATGATAGCCATGCCCAATATACACGAGTAATTGCGATCGCGATGGGACAACTGGGATTTATTCATTTGAGTACCTTCTGACTTAGGTAAGGTCTATTTTAGGTAACCTGCTGGTATTCTTTTAACCTAAAACATGCTTTTGGTATCGATCAGTGTCGTATTTTACCGAACCTAAAACATGCTTTTGGTAACGATCGCAGTTTCGAGGTAAAAAAAAAAAAGGGGGGACTATGTGCAGACAGGTGTGTGGATAGATATATATGTGGTGAGAATAAATATATATATTTGGTATATACAGCATTATTGTACATGCTATCATACAGAGCTATGGGTTATATGCAGGTGTATAAGTAAGTATATAGAGGGGTTATATGCAGATATATTCCGACAAATAGTTTATTTGTCTTTATGGAGTTAGTAGGACGTCTGAGCTCTGAAGACAGTAGGGGAGACGGGAGAGGCAGGATTTATTCTCAAACTAGCAAGGGTATCGGTATGTGGTACATTAGTCTGTATCTACCTACACATAGTCCTTACTCCTTTTACATATCTGTAGATACTAGGGGTGTAACGATGCATCGATCCTAATGTGACGATTCAACTGCATCAATTTGAAAATGTTAGAATCGATTATAATCGAAAATTTAAAAATTATATTTTTTTATTGTTTTTATTGACCTATAGTCCATTCATGCTGAGTGAATCGGTTCCCCCAGCCACATTTGTGTATTCAAAATGTTTTGGGGAATTAACTGATAGAAAATGTATCTAATCGAATCGTGGCCAAATGAAGAGATTTCATGATGCATTGAATCGTTGCCTGAAGAATTGCCTACACACTGTGAGGTCGCATCGTTACACCCCTAATGGATACTATATCTATATCTCTGTACATATCCTACTCTTACTAGTTATGCTGCTGGCCAGTATGACTACTACCATATTGTCTTTATACCTGTATCACTGTACATATTAATACTACAACTCTGTACATATATCTGATTAGCACTACACTCGGTAGTACTAATTTGTATATTTTGTATCCAGTTGAATCACCTGTACATTGTATATTACTGTTGCACTTTACTGTTACATTTACACTGGTTGGATGCCAAATCTCTTTTCATTGTACTGTACTTGTGCTGTATGATGACATACATTTGAATAAAATCTAATGTAGTTTTAGAGATTGAGGTCTTAATCACTACACCATCTGTGGGTGCACTCTTCTGTTCTGTTCTCTACTCTACTCTATGCATTTCAAACAGTCTAAATTAACCGTACACTTGGGCAGTCTATTATTTATTTTTAAACATGTATTTAACCCTGGTCAAATTGATGATTACTCTAAACCTTGTGATGATTGACTGTACTATAATGTGATTGGTTGACAGTGTAACCCAGTGCTGGTGGATGCGGTCAAAGTAAGCCCCGCCCACAGAGCCCGATACTTCTGGGGCAATATTCCAGGGATGAACAGGTATGTCACTCTAACTTCCTCCTATTGCAGGGGTCGGCAACCTGTGGCTCTTAGCCACTCTGCTGTGGCTCCCTGTTATATATATATATATATATATATATATATATATATATATATATATGTATATAATTTTTTTGTATTTCTAAAAAAAAATGTAAAAAAATTAAATTACATCTCTTATTTTATAGATCAAGGTCATACTGTGACACTGAAATGAACAAATATTTCGTCAACTAAAATAATTCATCAACTAAAATATACGTCACACGCCTCTCCCTGCCGTCTGCAGGTGGCTAATCTTGAGTTTCTGACCCCCCCCCAGTAAGCTAACCATGGATAATCCCAAAAAAGGAAAGTCTGAGGAAAATAGAGGGTTTAATTCAGCGTGGACAGATTAATTTGCTTTCACGACTAACGATGCAGGCTTACCTGTATGCCTGATATGTGGGGAGAAATTTGCGAACAACAAAAAATGTACTTTTTATTTTATAAATTTTCCACAAATAAGGGAAGGACTCAAATAGAGCTGCATAGTTCTGTGTTTTATTTCAAAGTAGGTCTACAGATGCCAGTGTTGTTTTTCCTCTTCTGTGTTTTATTTAAAAGTAGGTCTACACATGCTAGTCTTTTTTCTCCTCTTTATAGGAGTTTGATGTTTTCCTTTGTTATAACAGGTAAAAACAGCAATAAAATGTCAACCATTTTCTTTTTGTTGTTTTATAATTCCATTAATGCAACAAACTGTGTGCTATAAGTATAAAGTATAATAAATCGCGAATTACTTTGGGTATGCAATCGTCAGGCTTTTTATGCTAAATGTGGGGTATGCTTGGGGATAACTATATAAAACGTTATACACTCATTGAGCGCCACGCCCTTTTCCCATCTTTACTCAATGGCGCCAGCGTTATTGACCATTTTAGCGATGTTTGCAGACCCATCGTGTGTTCTGTATTATAGCTATGGAGACAATAGTATGGCTCATTTGACAGGCATTGTTCATAGTCCATCACTGACTAACGAGTTCATTTCTACATTCTGTAGTTTGTGCACTATTACACACTAAACATCGCCCCTTTCCAAAATAATCCAGTATTTTTTCATAGATCGTGAGATATGGTGCGTTATAAATTATGCAATATGCTCAAATCATTCTGGTTGCTCACCCGAAACCCCAAATACTTCCAAATCAAAGGTATATACCATGTACTGTAATTTTCGGACTATAAGCCGCAGCTTTTCCCCCCATTTTTCGACCCTGCGGCTTATATAACGGTGCGGCTAATCTATGGATTTTTACAGCTAACTGGGCGCGCTCCCTCAGCTCTGTGACCGTCAGATCTGACTCCTAAATCTGCTGCAGCAGTGCATGCCTTGCCCCTCCTCCTCCCCCTCACAGACCCACATCAACAAACCATTACGGCAAGAGTCTAGTGTATGAGCAGCTCAGAGCTCCTCTTTCAACATAACTGAAGCATTAAACAAAATGACCCAGTCAACGAACTATTCACTTTAGTTTATTAATGCATGAGGCGTTGTCTAATGTTATCTAGCTACTGATAGCTCCTCATATCATCAGTTTGGCATTCGATTTCGCAGGTGCTGGCTAACTGGCTATCGTTCTGTGAGCTAATGTTAGTACCTGGCTGGCGCTGGCTAACTAACGTGGCTATCGTTCTGTGAGCTGGCGTTAGTACCTAGCTGGCGCTGGCTAACTAACGTAGCTATCGTTCTGTGAGCTAACGTTAGTACCTGGCTGGCGCTGGCTAACGTGGCTATCGTTCTGTGAGCTGGCGTTAGTACCTAGCTGGCGCTGGCTAACTAACGTGGCTATCGTTCTGTGAGCTGGCATTAGTACCTGGCTGGCGCTGGCTAACTAACGTGGCTATCGTTCTGTGAGCTAACGTTAGTACCTAGCTGGCGCTGGCTAACTAACGTGGCTATTGTTCTGTGAGCTGGCGTTAGTACCTAGCTGGCGCTGGCTAACTAACGTGGCTATCATTCTGTGAGCTGGCGTTAGTACCTGGCTGGCACTGGCTAACTAACTAGCTATCGTTCTGTGAGCTAACGTTAGTACCTAGCTGGCGCTGGCTAACTAGCTATCGTTCTGTGAGCTAATGTTAGTACCTGGCTGGCGCTGGCTAACTAACGTGGCTATCGTTCTGTGAGCTGGCATTAGTACCTGGCTGGCGCTGGCTAACTAACGTGGCTATCGTTCTGTGAGCTAACGTTAGTACCTAGCTGGCGCTGTCTAACTAACGTGGCTATCGTTCTGTGAGCTAACATTTGTACCTAGCTACCGTTACTGTTTAAACAAAAAAAATTATAAATGGGAGCTTCCTCAAACAGCCATCTCTTTCCCGACAATCCCCTCTGTGCACAAACCCTTACATATGGTGGGGTCATCCCTATGTTCCCTGGGCTCTATGTTCCCCGGGTTCTATGTTCCCCGATTGATTGATTGAAAATGTTATTAATGTCCGCCTTGTTTCGAACTGGTTAAGCTTGGTGACTCTTTCGAAGTTGGTTAAGGTTAGAGTTTGGAATCAGGGCTGGTGGTCTATCGCCCTGCTCTAAAGATAAACTCTAAGCATAACCGACTATCTATCGCTACCGGGGAACATAGGACCCGGGGAACATAGGACCCGGGGAACATAGACATGCTCCCCATATGGTAATTAAACATTAAAACACCTGCGGCTTATATTCCAGTGCGGCTTATATATGTACACATCATTCAATTTAGCTGCTGCGGCTTATATTCAGGTGCGCCTTATAGTCCGAAAATTACGGTACATATGTATCTTCGCAAAATCATCAAAGGGGGGGGGGGGGTAGTTTTAACTCAAAACTGTGATCGTTACCAAAAGCAAGTTTTACGTCCCGTAAACTACGACACTGTGATGATCGGTACAGAAGCGGTACAGAAGCATGTTAAAAGATAGGTTAAAACAAAAGAATACCAGCAGGTTACCTTACCTCAGTCAGAAAGTACTCTAAAAGGAATAAATCCCAGTCGATCCCATGGCTATCGCAATTACTCGTGTATAATGGGCATGGCTACTAGGGGTGTAACGGTACGTGTATTCGTCCCGTGAATTTACGGTACGGTCGTCACGGTGTGGTACGCGCAGCCATACGACGAATACGCCCCACAGCGCAAACACACGAGTCCCACATGCAGGCACTCACAAGGTTCCGTGCGAGAACAGTGCGCGGCACACCGAGTCCCCGACTTCAGTTCAGTGCACGGAGGAAGGCACATTTACATTGGAACAGCTGCAGGGTCATTATAATTTTACAGTTTTCTTTCGTTTTCTTGTTCGCCCAATAACGTTAACCAAATGAAACCAATGGAAAGAAACACACACGCGTCGCCGACACACACACACGCGCCAACAAACACATCAACATTCTCCCCCGCCGGACTCACAGGCACAATAAAAATAAAAAAACATACTTTCCGGACAGATCATCTGAGCTCCACTGTGTTTAAATTCTCTCTAGAAGTGAAACTGAAACTTAGCAAGGATAAGTTGTTAAAGGGGCAGTAGGCAAGTGGATGCCTGAACACAGAATGACACCAGTATCACTGACTACCACAGCAAGCCTATAGAAAATTATTCTATTTAATAATAATTATAATAATTATCATAAATATAATATATACATTTTAAATTAAAAAAAAAAATTAAAATAAAATTATATTAATAATAATAATTATTATAAATATTTTTTTTCTGTTGTACCGAACTCGTACCGAACCGTGACCCCAATATCGAGGTGCGTACCGAACCGTGGCTTCTGTGTACCGTTACACCCCTAATGTCTACCATACAGGAAATAATAGCTCTGAGGCACCAAATCTTCCACCGATTGCTATGTTGTGATCCACTCCTAGGTGGTAACAGTCGGAGTGGATCACAAGACAAGTGATATCCCCAGTTCCCAGTTCAAAGGTAGGCGATACTGCCACCTGGTGAGATTCGATCGTCATTGCAATTCCAATGTAGGCAGATGAGCCAGGGAGACCTAGGGAGCTCCGGCTGAGTGTATAGAACGGGGATCAAAGGAAAAAGATCAAAGGATCAAAACCCGAGAATTCTCTGGTATGGCACTCAACGCATGGCGGCGAAACCCGACTTTTCTCGGGTTTGGCGCAGAAAGTGTTAAGGGTAAATTGGTTTTGCGGCTCCAGATGAATTTTATTTTGTGGGAGGCGGAAGAAATGGCTCTTTTGATAGTAAAGGTTGCTGACCCCTGTCCTATTGGAAAGTAATGGATGAAATTGACTTGAAATCTCAAACACAAAGCAACAGCCGTTGCTTTCCTCTGACAGTCATTTTGCGATTGGGTTTGAGATAGGTATTAAATGTTGTTTTAATGTTGTTATTCTGTGTGCTGCATGATGTATTAGGCTATTTAGGGGGTTTAAGTGTAGTTTCTACCTGTACAAATATTGTTTAATAGAATGTGGATGATGTTTGTATCTATTACGACAGTGGCTCAGGAGGTTGAGCAGTCGTCTGGTAATCGGAAAGGTTCCCGGTTCAATTCCCACTCCTCCCGGGAGTGTGTCGAAGTGTCCTTCAGCAAGACACTTAACCCCTAACTGCTCTCGATGAGCAGGTTGGCACCTTGCATGGTTGCCTCTGCCGTCTGTGTGAATGTGAATTGGTGAATGTGAGGCATAAATTGGAAGGCGCTTTGGATAAAAGCGCTATATAAATGCAATCCATTTTCCAATTTACATTTATTAAAGTGTTGTGTTTATGTTCAAGGACACTTGGATGAATAGTCCAGTTGAGCCAAAAAAGATCCCAATAAAAGATTTCATCAAACAATCATCCATGTGCAAGCTTTCTAACACTCCCAGCCTCACAGATTTATCAAAATGACATCTTGCCATCTTCATTTTAAATTACTCTTTTTGTCAAGGGATTGCCATGATTTCTCTATAGAGCCCCATTATACTTGTGCAGCAGCTCAAGGAGCGACTCAGTCATGTGTTTCAGGGGAGATTTCTGATTGGCTCAAGCACAGCATGTTTACAAACAGAGAATCAATCTACAGCGTTGCTGCCAAGGACATGAGATACACTGTAATGAATGAGTTGTCTGTCTGGTGGAGTTTCATACCAAGTGCTTGCAGTGTTGTAGGTCTGAGGCTTGAACACATGTCCTTGGCTGCGCTATCGATCCTGTCTCTCTTTTCTTTACAATGTACAGCATTTATTGAAGCAGCAATGCAACACTCGATGCACACAACACAGTACCACACACTGCACACAACACAGTACCACACACTGCACACAACACAGTACCACACACTGCACACAACACAGTGCCACACACTACACACAACACAGTACCACACACTACACACAACACAGCACCTATAAAGTGTGTTAAATGTTGTTAAATGTATTCTTTTCCTTGCAGGCCAATCACAGCTTCTAAGAATGACATGGTGAATCTACAGGACTGTCTGGAAGTGGGCAGAATTGCTAAGGTACAGTACGTCTTTCTCTTCATCAGGTGTCGTCGGTCTCTCCTTGAGATGAGTTATATCTTTCTTCCTTTGAAGGGGTCCTATTATGCTTTTTGGCTCTTTCCCTTTCTTTTAGTGTGTTTATATAGTAATACACAATAGTATTACAATGATACGCTCTGGTCCCAACTTCCCTGTCTCTGTTTTTCAAGATGGCGGCTCGCTCATAAACGTTCTCTTTTTCGCACCTATACGGTTCACTAAAATATGTTTCTGACAACATTTTAGTAAAAGGGATATGCAAATTGCTGGATCGCCTAGTTTTGACAGTTTTATCTGAATTTCGTGAGCTACAGTAGATGCCTCCGTGTGTGCGCTCTTGGGCATTTTCATTTAGCTCGTTTGCATTTAAAGAGACAACGAGCCAAAACGACAGTGGCTCAGGAGGTAGAGCGGTCATCTGGTGATCGGAAGCTTCTCGGTTAAATTCCCACTTCTCCCGGGCAGCGTGTTGAAGTGTCCCTTGAGCAAGACACTCAACCCCCGAATTGCTCCTGATGAGCAGGTTGGCACCTTGCATGTTTGCCGTCGGTGTGTGGGTGATTGTGAGGAACAAATTTGTGAAGTGCTTTGGATAAAAGAGATATATAAATGCACCATTTACCAGTTACCAAAACAGCCTCTTTAAAGCTGCACATAGAGCAGCACATACAGCAGGGCTGTACGTTAACTTTTTTTGCACATAGTGCTACAGAGGTTGATAGTTTTGTAGCACAGGCCAAAATCTTGTAGCACAAGTATAAAACGTGTTATATCTGTAACAGTCACAAATGTGCCTATTGTATTTGTGTTTATTTAATTGCAGTGCCATGTTTGGTTGTCATTTTCATGCTGACAAGTTGACGTCACACAGCCAGACACGTTACGTGTAAGGAATTATGGGATTTGGTGTTGGGTGTATGGACTCTACTATAGGGTGGGAATCGCCAGTTTCATCACGATACGATATCGATTCTTTGGACAACGATACGATATTTGCCGATATCTGCCACGAAACGGAAATATCATTTGACATTTTTATTTTTGACCTCTTCCAGACTTTTAAAGGAAAAACAATCTATTGTTTTTAATACAAATATACCTCCTGTTCACTGTAAAGTGCCACGTTTTGATATATTGAGCTTTAAACTTTAAGTATATTTTTTTGGAACTCACAACACACAACCTAAAACCCCTTCCTCTCCCAAACCGTTCCTGCAATTGTTTTATGTTGCATGATGCTCATGAATACATTTATTATGTATTTCATTTTTTATGTTTAAATATCAACATTATCTGTCCACCCTCAGTACATTTACTATCAATATAATATACTCTGACTTCATCTGATCTTTCCAAACGCACACACACAAAGAAGGGAGAATGCCTGCCCTCCCCTCCTTCCCAGTCCTCACACTGCCCGTTTGCTGTTCTCTCTATATGGCTCTGAACAGCTTGTTGTTAGCTTACGCTAACGTAACGTTAATTTAGATCTTTAACACAACGTGGTCATAAAGGAATGGTGAGGATTGCAAAGCATGTTAGATGCATTTGACCCGTTGCGGAATAAAACGGCAGGGATTTGTTTTGGGTCGCAAAATAGGCACACTAGCCTTACTCTGTTTCGATGTCTGTGTTCCAGACGCTACTGCGCGCTGTGCTGTAGAGCCGAGCGGATACGACTCTCCACAGGATTTTCAAAATAAGAGTATCGATATGAACCGAACGTTGCTAGCTGCCGGAGCCATAGATATTATGGCTGGAGCTGCGCTTGGGCGGAAATGAGACTTGCCACAGCATTTTCAAAATAAGAGTATCGATATGAACCGAATGCCTATCGCACCAGTGCTACTGAAGTAAATCCATTTATCGCACAGACCAATGTTGCTGTAGCAGGTGCGATATATATCTCGCACTGTACAGCCCTGCATACAGCTTGTACAGCTGTAACTAGGTGCTTTTCGACCATAAAAACATGCAAATGTTTGTAAATAGCATTTGCATATTAGACCATGTTAGATGAAAATATCATGTGGGCTCTTTAAGTTGTCTTACTTTCCTTAGATAATTTAATCCTTGCACTGAAGAACCATTAACTCCATTTTGAAATTCTTTGGACTTCCCATATTTGTAGTTGTAAAGTCGTACTCAACCTCTACTGTCTTTCACTATGAATGAACACAACACTTACCGTCTTTAGATAATAAAGAACATTGCTCCTATGAACACTTAGAACAGAGTCATATCATTCTTTGTCTTAGGCACTCAATTAACAGTACGGTATAATATACACTGAGCATGCAAAACAATAAATATAAATAAATAACAATGTAAAAGAAAAGATAATAATAATAATAAATAAATGCTCATATAATTTGTTGTGAAAAGAAAGAAATTATAATAATAATAAACAAAACAGTCTTTTGGCCCAAAAAGGAATAGATCCCAACCCCCTTATTGCAATATAGCACAATTTTCTTCCAACAGAATGGTCTGCAAACAAAATCACTTGTCCATTGATCAAGTTAATATATAATAATTACAGTTAATAAATAATGGTTATTTTACAATAAATAGGCTGTCCTAACTGTCCATCCAGTATTTTTTTAGAAAGCAAAGGTATATCCTGACTAGATCAGAACTAGAAGAAACTGCATCAAATGAAATTACATGTGAATAATTTCAACATCTCCAAAAATGTCATTCATTTTGAACTATATGAAATTTTTTTGCACTGTTTAATTTCATCATCCAATTGTTGTTACACTAAGTGGATGTCTATCTACCTGAGCGACCGTATCGCTGTTGTGCGCTGAAAACCCTGCATTGCACATTTGAATGATTCTTAAACGATGTATATACAAGTTTGTATTTGAATTGAAAGTGTACATGGTTTTCTGTATTGTAAGTTTCATGACACTAAAAGACTACAAAACCCACCCAGAACCCCCAATGTAGAACGTCAACAATATTATGGTTGTATATTTCTGAAGATTCATCAGAACTGTGTATTCACTGTGTGTATTCATTGTGTGTGTGTGTGTGTCTGTTCTTCAGTTCACCAAGGTGAGGACCATCACCACGAACGCCAACTCTCTGAAGCAGGGCAAGGACGTCTCCAAGCTGCCTGTCCTGGAGAACGGCAGAGACGACATCCTCTGGGCCACTGAACTAGAGAGGTGTGTGGATACCTCCATTCTCTCTCTCTCTGTCTCTCTGGACCATTTTCTATCATTTGGAGTCTAACCGACTGATCGTTTTTATAGAACAAATTTGCTTCAGCCGGTTGCCATGCATGTTAATTAGGGCTGGGGGCGATTAATCGAGTTTCAAATCAAATTAAGAATTTGGCTTCCCACTGTCACAAAGACAAGATAATCGAGTTAAAAAACGATTTTTCTGCCATATGCCGCATTGGTCTCGTTTTGTCTTGTGTTGCGCAAGTGCAGCGCACCCTTCCTTCATATTGTTGATATATTGGGGCAAATGTGTCAAAGAATGTCATAGCTTAGCACAATGAATGGAAGCGGACATGACCGGTTAGCCTGCGGGAGAGGTGTTAGTTGGACAATACCTAGGCTAACCGGTGATATCCGCTTCCATTCATTGTGCTAAGCTAGGCTAACATGCAGCCAGATAGCTTTCTACTGAACGCACAGGAAGGAAAGAGGAAACTGGTATCTATCTTCTTGTCTCTCTCTGGAGAAGACTGTAAGCTAATTTCCCCAAATGTTAGCATGTTCCTTTAAAGGGGAACTATTTTACTATTTCTTTCACTATTTGGGCACTTTTACACAATTCCTGTGAGTCTATGGAACACCTCTGTAATATATATATTTTTTTTATTCATTGTTTTGTATTTCTAATCAAGTCCTCAAAAACAGCATTTTTCTACCTCAAGATCTCGAGCCGTTTTGAGCTGACTCAGCGTTTCCGTTAGCCGGTAATTACCGGTATTTGACTGGCAAAATATGTTGAAGTCCGAATATTTAAATATCTCCGGTCATAATGTCCGGTGAAAATAATTTCTCTAAGCACAATTTTATTATTTGAATTGTATTAAAATAGGCTCAAATTAAATAGCCTATGCGATGAACGAAACAATCATTACATGTTGCTTCACGCTGATAAAGCGCGGATGGCGCCGCTCGGATGTGAATCTTTTTTTCTTTCTTTTTTTGAGCCTGTCTGGCCACCATAACGACAAACGGGTACGAGCGAGAGAGAGAGATGGCCAAACAAGCTAAGCTTAATAACAAATATTTCATGAAACCAAGCACAAGCAGGTCTAATAATAATGACAACGAAGATGAGTCTTCTGAACTTGAAGTCACAGAGACCGCTGATGCCGTGGTGAAAGAAAACAGAAACAGAAATGTCGAGCGTTCAGGCCCGAGTGGAAAGATTAATTCTCCTGGCTGAGGTGCGACATTATATCCACATTTTCCAGTTCACTGATCCAGCCAGGGTTACCAGTGACACAGTTCATTCTGGAACCTCAGATCCCCGCTGATCATGGAGTTCTACAGTATCGCGTTGGATCCATACACGTATCGATTTTTTCGAATGGTGATCAGGAATTGGAATATACCAGTTGGATACCATCTGATGTCAGGTAAGGACTCTATGTTATCAGTGTTAGGATAATCAGAGTAAGTTTGATGAAGTTATAAGCTGTTTTGTGAAATGTCTTCTTTCGGTTTCACTGAGTCCGAGAGGAAATCAACGGGGCGATTATCCGCGCGCGGCCGTAATGTGCTTGCGTGCACGTATAATATTGATCATCTAGCGTTTATTTGAAAACGATTCATAAAAAGGCAGACGAATATCAACGTTGTGGAATATTCCACTAAAAGACGATTTTCATAGAATGCTCCAGAATGAGCTGTTTTTTATCTGAAAACGGGGGCTTTTCTAACTGCTCTGAAACGGAAACGACGCGATAAACAGCCTTGACAGCACTGACTGGAAAATAGTCTTTGATAATGCGATGGGCAGATTAGACACATAGCCATAATTTAAAACATAGATTAGGCGATATTAACGTTAACATTGGCGCAGATGGTGGCATTCAGCCGGTAAAAAGGAAAACCAGGCTGACCGGAATTTCTCGAATATGTCCGGGGATAGAAATATTGCAGGTCACCCAGACCGGCACGAATATGTTCTAACGGAAACGCTGAGCTGACTGTGTGGAGTGGTCAGCAGAACTGTGTGCAGCTCATTCTGCACGTCTCCATTAACATGCAGCGGTGTCTTTCTGACATCACATATCGCGCACATTTTCAAATGACTCAGTTCAGTGAGGGTGAATATTGTGAGAGGAGAATTGGAAGAATGCGCCAATATGAGAATTTTGAGACATAGATCATATTAATATAAGTTCACATAGCTAGGAAACAATGCTAAACACTGAAAAAGGCCATTTATAAGATAGTTCCCCTTTAACATTTAGAAGTCACACCCCTAACACACACACACAATATATCAACCTTTATCTGTCGTTTTCCACTGTCTTCCTCTTCCCCAGGATCTTTGGCTTTCCTAAGCATTACACCGACGTGAGGAACATGGGCCGGCAGCAGAGGCAGAAGGTGTTGGGGAAGTCGTGGAGCGTTCCTGTCATCCGCCATCTCTTTGCACCTTTAAAGGACTATTTTGCCTGTGAAGAGCTGCCGCCCATGATGTCGTCTGCCGTCTCCTCCTCCGCCCACATATCCCCTTCCTCCTCCTCCTCCTCCTCCGACTGAGGATTGACTCGCAGTGGCAGTGGCCGAGATCTGCAAGCTTTGTTTTGGCGGAATGGAGATCCATAGAGCGTGCAAATATCCTGTTCCTCGCGGAACAAAGCCATTAGAGTCCCATCTTCTTCTCCAGTGTTTGAGGGGAGGATTTACTGTTCTTGTGTGTATACTACCACCTAGAGGTTGTGATTTATTCTGCAATGAGGTTACTGATTCTCATCACTCTCTCCTCCAAGTATACAATTCATTACTTAAAAGTTTTCCAACCACTCTGCAGTTAGCGAGATTGTGGCGGGAGTTGTAAAAATAGCTGTCAGTACGTGGCTGTTTGGCTGGAGTTCCGTACATCAGGCTCATTTGGGGTGTATATTTCCGTGTGTCCTCAGGTTGCTAGTGGTGGAATGGTATGCCATATCTGTAGCGTACATAACTTGCATACAACTTGTGTCTCTCGAGGTTCCACAAGTTTGCCGGCGTCTACTGACCAAAATCTGAAGTATTTCCAAACGGGGCTTTTCAGATTGAGCTCAGAGTGCAGATCACTCTCTCCGCGGGCCGAGTTGGGATCTGAACTCTCTGCCATCATCATCACGCTATGCCACGTTCTTCAGATCAAGGAATACACTACACTTCGCTTTCAACCCGCTAAATTAACGTGACGTCACATCTCTCCTGTCCGTCATGCAGCGCGTTCAGACCCACGCGGGGGAAGTCGAGAGGTACACAGCTGGGGCTTTTTTTAAAAACAATATTTTTTATATAAAATACAATTCACACATTTCGAAAATCTAGTTTTACAGTCGAATGTATGTTTTCTTTTTACAATTCAATGATTAATTTGAATATAGGATATTCGTTGACAGCCCTACTGTAGATAGATAAAAAGCGCACACACTCTAATTTTAATCTCTTTAGCTGTACTGTGTAGTTAGATAGAAAGTGCACACTCTAGCTTTAATCTCTTCGGTTGGTGTTTGTTGGCTTTTGTTGTTTTTGGAGGGTTGAGAAGATGTCCTCAGTTACTGACAACCAGTGGTAGAAAGTAACAGTGTATTTTTACTCTGAAATTAACTTTTTACTCCGCTGCATTTCAAAGGAAATATTGAACTTTTTACTCCACCATATGAATCTGAACGCATCAGTTACTAGTTACTTTGAATGATTTTGCATAGGAAGCATGGCAAAAATGCCAAGAGGACGTAATCGGAGCAGCATAACTGGACCACATATAGTACTAACGTAACTATAACCGTCAATGGTTCAAGGGTTGAATATCAATATTAATTATTTATACACAAGTAGAATTCTGAATGGAGGATTTTTACTTTTAACTATTTTATCTGGGTATTTTTACTTTTAATTTAGTAAAGGAACTGTGTACTTCTTCCACAGCTGAATGTATTTGTATTTGCTGCCTCACTCTGTCCTCTACATTTCACTGCCTGCCCTCAACCCTTTCCCCCCTTCACTGCCTGTCCTCAAACCTCCCCCCTTTACGGTCTGTCCTCAAACCTCTACCCTTCACTGCCTGCCCTCAACCCTCTCCCCTTCACTGCCTGCCCTCAACCCTCTCTCCTTTACTGTCTGTCCTCAACCCTCTCTCCTTCACTGCCTGTCCTCAACCCTCTCTCCTTCACTGCCTGTCCTCAAACCTCGCCCCTTCACTGCCTGTCCTCAACCCTCTCCCCTTTACTGTTGTCCTCAAACCTCTCCCCTTCACTGCCTGCCCTCAACCTCTCTCCTTTACTGTCTGTCCTCAACCCTCTCTCCTTCACTGCCTGTCCTCAACCCTCTCTCCTTCACTGTCTGTCCTCAACCCTCTCCCCTTTACTGTTGTCCTCAAACCTCTCCCCTTCACTGCCTGCCCTCAACCCTCTCTCCTTTACTGTCTGTCCTCAAACCTCTCTCCTTCACTGCCTGTCCTCAAACCTCTCTCCTTTACTGTCTGTCCTCAAACCTCTACCCTTCACTGCCTGCCCTCAACCCCCTCCCTTCACTGCCTGCCCTCAACCCTCTCCCTTCACTGCCTGTCCTCTTCACTCATACTCCTTCCTTTCCTTCTGACAATGCCTAACATTCACAATGCCATCCCACTTCCTTCCTTCCTTACACTCCTTCCTTCGGAACCCTCTTTCACCGTCTTCCTCTTCCCTCCCGCTGTGGGAAGGCGTCTGGATTTTGCAGACTGAGCCCTCACAAATGTAGCTGATGCATTTTGTTTTCAAATTTTTAAATAAATATGTGGAAATCCACTAGGGCAGAGGGGATGGGTCCAGTTTTGGGAACGATGGGATTCAGACGTTCCTCCCCTCGTCATCTCTGCCCTCGTGGCTTTTGTTTTTAATATTTTTCTCAGGGAACTAGGGAAATCATTGTACTGTAACCTTTCTTCTGTCTGAACCCCTGTCCAATGAATCATGTTTGAAATTAGAATTGCCAAATCATGTTTGTAGTTAGTGTTTTATAGTGCGGTTCTGTCTGTAGTAGCCTATCTGGCCTTGGGCGTGTGTGGACGGGCGTACATTGTCACTTTTATTGCGATGAATAGTGATGGACATAGGAAAGTTTCTCTCCGAACAGCAGCGTTTGTAGTCTAATCTGTTGACAGATGTTTGTTTCAATATTATTGAATATTACCATGTTCAAATGAGTCTGACGACCACCACCCCTAGGCATTGTGTATAGAATTGAAATTATTTTATACTGGCAATGTTTTACCTAAACACTTTTGACATTATGACATGCTGAATGTTTAGAAATAGTAATGTGTGTAATTGCATGGTTTGTATTTTAACTGCATGATGGTGGGAAGGGCGATTAATTTTTACTCAAGTATTTTAGGAGGTGACTTGATTTTTACTGATATGTTTGTTTCCAAATAAGCACAATTAAAGCGGTTACGTGTTTCCTTTTCATTGACTGCTTTTCTTTGGCTATTGTAATCCATTCCTATTACGTGGCTTCGGTTTAATGGTTTCCAACGTGGAGTCCAGGCCCCTTGGGAAACCTTGGAGGACCTGCTGGTTGTCCCCAGAGCGTAATTATACGGCTCTGGTTGTCCCCAGCAAAATGAGGAGTAGTTTCAAGTTTCAAGTTTTCAAGTTTCTTTATTAGTTGTCATACAGAAGTACAGAATACTTTTATACAAAATGCTTCTTTCTGTTACGCTCCAGAGACTGCTAGACAAAATAGACGAGTATAAAATAAAATAAGTATAGCAAGTAAAGAAAATAGAAGTCACGTACGTGGACACAAGTGTTCAGTATGTACATATGTACAATGTTCAATGCAGAGTAGAAGTAACTGAGTTACCATACAATATACCAATATACTATATAGTGCAAAGCAGAAATGGGATGAGGTACAATTTAGGTACAGTTTACAGTAAGGTGTAATGAGGTATGGGTTGTAGTGCAAATTCTTTACCAATAAATATAAAGTGTGTTTAGGTGTTGTAAAGTGGGTGCTGCAGTGAGTTGTTTGTTTAAAGTGAGTGTGTGCGTATGGATGTGTGTGCTGTGAGTGCATTTGATGGTTGTTACATAGTGTTATTGTTCGTTGAGCATCCTGATGGCCTGGGGATAGAAGCTCCTTCTGAGTCTTTCTGTGCTGGCCATGAGACTCCGGTATCGCTTGCCTGACCACAGCAGTTCAAAGAGGCAGTTGTTTGGGTGGCTGGAGTCTTTGATAATTCTCTTAGCCTTACCCATGCACCGCTTGTTGTAAATGTTCTGGAGAGTGGGAATCCCACCTCCAATTGTGCGCTCGCCGCTCGGCTAAACGGGCCACTCTCTGTAGTCTGCTACGGTCTTGTGCGGTGCTGTTCCCAAACCAGGAGGTGATATTGCCAGTCAGGATGCTCTCTATTGTGCATGAGTTTAGGCGATTGATTGATTGAACATTTTATTAACAGATTGCAGAATGGGTACAATACAGTACAACTCAATACACACAATTGTTAAGGGGATGTATACCAGAGAAAGACTTTCGTCTTGTTTACATCAGGGTTCATTCATATTCACTATAATTTTATAATTTACTAGGAAGGCAATACAAGACAAACAAATAATCTTAATGTTTATAGCCTAATCTTTAGTCTAGGTGCTTTTTTTCTTTCTTTTTCATATGTGTATTATGTTTACAAATCTATGGTTGAGGAGCCGGGAAAAAACACCCATATCACGTTGTTCTGAATGTATGTGCAATTATAAAATGTGTAAAACTGACCATAAAATTATCTGAATTTGAATTCCGGTTTTTAGGGGTCACCCTGATTAATTGAAAATGGGGGACTCTGATGTAAACAAGACGAAAGTCTTTCTCTGGTCTGCATCCCTGAGCTGTATTGTATTGTACCCATTCTGCAATCTGTTAATAAAGTTTTCAATCAATCAATTCAATCAAACGCAATCAAAAAGGTTAAGAAACATTGGCTTAATGAATGACTTCTAAATGTAACTGGGTATTGTATTGATATCTCACAGCAAAAACGTCTCCGGTGCTGGGAGGTTCCTGGGACAAAATCATATCAAATGTGTCTATTCTGGGGTGCTTTGATTTATCAGGGGGCGGTTCCCCCTTCCACTCCAATAGGGGATATCTGCAGAGCCGCAAGCCCAACGTCTGGGCGGGGCTTCGTGGCCCCGCCCACGCACAGACGTTGGGCTTGCGGCTCTGCAGATATACCCTACTCCCTTCCATTCCCTATCATACGTAAGACTGTACGTGATGACGTCGTTAGCATCTGAAAGGAGTCGTCTGCCGCGCGCCGGTAGTGAGTTGACAACTGCAACCAAGTGCCGAGAAGAAGAGGAGGAGGCGATAGGAATAATCTGCGGCTACATCTTTGTCTTCAGTAAGAGACGCATTTCAAACTTGAAATATTAAAGTATCGACTCCCAAGAGCGGTGACTGACAGCAATTTGAATCAAGGTAACGTCACGTTGTTTTTTGTTCATAAGACCAATAGAATTTCGCCGGCATGGGAAAAGGCTAACGTTGGGTAGCTCGGCTCGTAGGCTGGTTGTTGGTACCGTTCTGGCCAATTAACGTTACCGGCCGTTGGTGAGCAGAAAGCACAATTGTAAAGCGCTAAAATGAATGAATATTGATTAGAGAGCCTTACGTCAAGGCTCTGATCAACATCCATTCATTTGAGCGCTTTACGTTAGTTAACGTTAGATTGGTTGTCAGGCTAGCCGTAGCTACATCCACCTAACGTCAAGGATCTCATCAACACTCAGTGTATCCCCTCGCGCCCTCTTCCCCCGTCCTTCCCCTCACGAGCTCCATGTAACGCGGAAGTGCAGTGCTGTTATATACAGTAACTTCCCCCTTCCTTCCCCTCGCGAGCTCCATGAAACGCGGAAGTGCAGTGCTGTATATTATACAGTAACGATCTGAACGTGTTGGTAGCCGAATGAGGCCCGACATGGGCGGGGTCTTCGGTGGAAAGTTGAATTCGTTGGCTATTCGGTGAATTGATTGATTGAAAACTATATTAACAGATTGCAGAATGGGTACAGTACAGCTCAATACATACAATTGTTAAGGGGATGCAGACCAGAGAAAGACTTTCGTCTTGTTTACACCAGGGTCCCCCATTTTCAATTCATCATAACATATATGACATACAGATAGACAGTACTGCTACATCTATACATTTATGACATACCAGATTTGCAAATACAGTACTGTTTGTGATACAAAAAGAGTATAAAAGGGAGTATATACATTTGACGTAGAAACTACATTGGAGGAGGGTGGGTGGGGGGGGGGGTTGGGTAGGAGGGGTGGGTGGGGGACACTGTACAAGCAAAACTGTACATTGGAATATTGACAACCATACGTGGTCATTTACTGTACATTGTAGGGGGTTGGGTTAGGACATTTACAGGGGCCAGTTTCGAATTGCAGTCTCCCTAGGTGCTCCTTTTGAAAGTGGGTAGTGATTCACATTCCTTTACAGCTTTGGGTAGGGCGTTCCACATTGATGAACCTTGGGAGATAAAATTCAGCGCGCCTTTCACTTGAATGGCCGATATCTATGCTAAAGCTAAACGACAACCGCTTGGTAATCAAGGCGGGGAGACTTATAACTGTCGAAATGGGGGACCCTGATGTAAACAAGACGAAAGTCTTTCTCTGGTCTGCATCCCCTTAACAATTGTGTGTATTGAGCCGTACTGTATTGTACCCATTCTGCAATCTGTTAATACAATGTTCAATCAATTCAATCAAAACCCAATGAAAGATAGCAGCTGATACGAACCTAGTGTTTTTTCCCCCCCAGAGCACCAAATATCAACTAGGGTCATTTATAACAGGCTAGCTACCTTGCTGGCCGGTTAATAAAACAGTGGTCTTTAAAAAAACAACTGCCAGATCATATGACGTTAACACATGAAATAATGTTATAATTGGTTGTTAGGTTGCTGGTTGTTAGGTAGCTGTCTAATCAACACATCTGACGAATAGAAGGTAACGTCTAGTCTACTGTGTACCCTAGGAAGAGGGCTGTTTTGCTGTGCTGATAATTATAACGTTAGCCAACGAGCTACCCCGATGAGAGGCCTGTTGTAATGTTGGTTGGCTTGATCGATATCTCGTAAAGTACCATACAGAGATAAAGGCTGAGGTCGTGACGAGGGCAGCCTGTAATGAGACAACTGTTATTTACAACTGTTGGGGAATAGTGAGCCACACACCACCCTAGGGGCAATATTAGACCGAAAGATGAGAGACAGTGGCTGGTGGGATTCCTGCTATAACTATAGGCAGAGTAGCCCATCATGTGAAGTCTGTCATTACACAGTATTTACGTGTAGTAATATAGTCCACACGATGGGCTAACGCTTTAGTCACTCTCAAGGGACATTTCTGGCTTCAACAAAAACTTATATTGATTCAATTATTCACGTAGCAACTGCTGTTTAGATGTGTCTGGTTCTAATTCAGAGTGAGTTTGTCATTTACTGTCATCACTACGTACTGTTTTAGCTGTCTATGGGTTTTTGGGTGTGGTTGCAGTTCTAGATTTATTATGAAGGTCACTCTGTATTGAAGAACAGGTGTAATTTAGTCCATGACGCCTCCCCCAAGGATTGTAGTGACGCTTACTTGCCTCTGCATAGCCGATAATTTCCTATTAAAATATTGGCTTCTACTTTTCCTTCCCGTTATGCCTATATCACTTCTTGTTTATGTCATAGACTTCACTAGACTAACTGACTCAAACTGTAGCCTGGATAAAATATTATCCATGGTTCTTTTCAATTCATGAAAGAAAATATGATTTGAGAGACGTTTGTAAATGTACTGTTAAAAAATTCGCTCACTGTGTCTCTAGTTGAGCGATTACGCGGCCGAGTCCCGCCCCTAAACACTTTTTATTGGTCGAGAATCGCAGGCTGCTTTGCCCCTGTGCTTCCAGGTAAATACACACACACAGACACACTCGGACAAGCGCCGCGTCATATCAGGACAGTGTCGCGCGCGATTTCGTCTCTAGTTCGCTCGCTCGCTGCCTGTCAGGAACCGGTGTTATGCTTCAGCCTGTACCTTTTCAGTCACTGCCAGAATCAAAGACCGTTGACAGTCTGGAATGATTGTGCAGATTGTATTGTGTGTGATGACTGATTATAACTACTACATAACCATATTTTGATGCATATTCCTATTCTCTGCCTCATGTTTGTGAAATATTATGTTAAATAATCAAATTGATATTCTATTGCAATGAATGTGTACTGTAGTATGGTTATGTGAAGTGTGATATTGAACCAAAAAGCTGATTTTCAAATGTATATTCCCTCAAATATTTCAGTTTTCATTTTGTGAAAATCTTTAGTCAATATGCTTTAGGGCTGCACAAGCAATCAACATTTTATCTAAATCGCAGTATGGCATAGTGCAACTGCAACTTCCAAATTGCAATATTTTGTAACGGTAAAATGTGTGGCAAATAAATTCCTATTCTACAAACATAAGAAAACCTTTGTTTGGTATAGACTCCTTCAAAATGACCTCATGAGCATTTTAATACTTTTTTCAATTAAAAGAAAACAATGAAGCAAAAAGTATCATTCCCTGTAATATTGTGAATCATATAGCAATATCTGTTAAAAAAAAAAAAAAAAAAAAAATTGCATTGTGATTTTCTTCCCGCCCTCAAAACGTTTAGCCCTAATGTGCTTGTTATAATTGATTTAGACGACATTGTGCTTACTACAATATCATGCATTTCTCAATTTGAATCTTATGAACAATTATATTTAATATGAACAATAATACCGAATTATAGACCAGGCTTACTTTACCTGCCAGTGTGTTGAGAAGAAATCTCAACTATTTCTATGAATTTCACCAATGTTTCCCCTCCAATCAACAGAAGATGGCTGTGAACGTTTACTCCACCTCGGTGACCAGCGACAACTTGAGTCGCCACGACATGCTGTCCTGGATCAACGTGTCGCTACAGCTCAACCTCACCAAGGTAGAACTGCTCTGCTCAGGTAGGTGTGCGCGTGTATGACTGCAGTTGGATAAAACTTAAAAAGTTACATAGAAAATAGGAAACGATGTGTGCAGATGGGGGAGACCAGATCATCCTAGTGCAAAGTGATAACATGTGGGGTACCGCAAGGATCCATTCTAGGACCCTAAATTATTTATATTGTATATTAATGATATCATTGATGTTTCTGATCAACTTAAATTTGTAATTTTTGCAGATGATACTTGGTAATAATGTAAAGGTCCAGTCCGAATGCTCGTTTGTGATGTTTATTTCACGCTGTCAGAAGCAATACAGGTCCAATTTAACACACAGCTGTTACTCATTATACTACCTAAGTAGGTGTGTCTCATATGCTGTAGAGAGGATGACAGAGAAAAAGTAGCACTTGTCTCTTTTAAAGGAAGGCAAAGCCACAAAACAACAGACAGGCTTCCCATCGTCACATGAATCTGCTTCAAGGTCCTTGACCTGGCATACCATGCAGTGAAGGGAACAGCTCCTGCCTACCTCCGGTCAATGGTCTCTAACTACACACCCTCATGACCCCTCCGCTCTGCATCTTCTGGCCGCCTCAGACCCACTCCTACATGAGCTCCTGGGGCGGTCATCAAAGAGAAGCCGGCTATTCTCGGCCCTCGCCCCACAATGGTGGAACGAACTTCCCCACCAGTGTCGACTAAAAACACACTTCTTTAATCAATATCTGAAATGAAAAGGCGGGAAAAAAGCTAATCATTGTACTGTTACTGCTACTAAGGAATCTACCTTGCCTATATGACATATTATGCTAATATGCCACTCAAGTTCGACACTGTTTGAACAATGTTACTTACCCTTACCTGCCAGAGTTGTACCCTTCCTGCTGACTTGTTGTTCAGAACTTTGCTTTGGATAAAAGCATCAGCTAAATGTAAATGTAGGTGTGCCTTATTTGGAAATGGCAACACTAGGTGGATATTCACAGCTCCAAAAGTCTGGATTTCACAACTCACTGCATCAAAATGACATTATTATCGATTCTTGGGTGATATTCTTTTAAACTGAAGACCATCAGGGAAAGGCCAGGAGACAACAGAGAGCCATTTACCTGTTTTTGAAAATATCAGCGTAGAATTGCTGATCTTATTTTGATGCTCTGAATAATATACACAGCGTTGCAATTTCCAATCCGTAGTGCTGACACATACAGTAAATGTTTGCCTAAGGCTAGACTAAATTAAACATAGGCTATATGGATGTTGCAATCCAGTCATTTAATGTTTCATCTGCATACTGATGTTTGTATTTTTCTAGATAATACAGATGCACATTTCAACTACATTTTCATTTCAAACCTTTATTTAAACTCGAAAGGCAACTGAGGTTTCCCTCATTTACAGTCACGTCAAGTGTACATACTACATAAGCAAAAAATAGCTAAATCACACAGTATATTAAATCATAGCAATAAGACAACAAGGCGAGGCAAAAGTAAAGATAACAAATCAATTAAACATGTGCAACTTGATTGACAAAGGTTGGAGATCAAGGTTTTAAACTCTGCAACAGAGGGGAGAATATCAAGCTTTAAGGACTGTTGGAGTTCATTCCATGAGCTAGAGAGGGGCATCATAGCAAAATGCAGATTTACCCTGTTCAGAGAACTCGAGGGACCTTAGGGACCAGGTCACTAGAACGGGTTCCAAAATTCCATTCCAATAATGATGTAGTATAAGGAGGTAGCTCACCAATAAGGGCCTTAAAAATTAACAATGTGTTTGTTGTACCTCCATCAGAGACATTAAAGTTAATAAAAAACAATCCAATGTAGGATATGCTTGACAATTGACTAGCTCTGCATTAAGAAGAAAAAAGCCTACATCACAGCTTTCCCTTAATGGTTTTCATTAATTATTTAACAAAAAAGGATCCGATTCTGAATTTGATTAAGCTTAATGTGGCCAATCCAGATCAATTAAAATATGCCATGTTGATCAGCTCCGATAATGATCTTTCAGATGGGTTCGGGACATCTTTAGTAGGGCTATGTTGTCTTGTTGGGGGTGACAGTGGCACGGGACGTAGAGTGGTCGTCTGGTAATTGGAAGGTTCCTGGTTCGATTACGGCTCCTTCCGGCCAGCGCGTCGAAGTGTCCTTGAGCAAGACACTTAACCCTTAATTGTTCCTGATGAGCAGGTTGACACCTTGCATGGTTGCCAAATTTTTTTGACCATTTGCAGTGTTGCTTTCCTCAAACTCTGCCTAGTGGAGCTCGCCATGGCCAACTCGAAATGTTCTTAACATTCATTTGAAAGCACCCTTTCATTCAGAATCAATTATGTGCCACATAGAATTTATGTACAGTAATTGAAAATGTCTTTGTAGTATTTGTGCAGAGACACATTGACAACACAGGACAGACGCAAGGACTGGAGGAATTCACATAAAATCCAAAGAAATAATAAATGGTGCATTTATAGAGCACTTTTATCCAAATGATGTTATCTCACATTCACCCATTCACTCACACATTCACACACCGACAGCGGAGGCAACCATGCAAGGTGCCAACCTGCTCATCGGAAGCAGTTAGGGGGACCAGTTAGGGGTTAAGTGTCTTGCTCAAGGACACTTCCCGGGAGGAATCGAACCGGGAACCTTCCGATTACCAGACAACTGCTCTACCTCCTAAGCCACTGTCCCCCACAGAGGCGGTGACATAGACTGTAGGCTGCAGGCTGCTATACATAAAACTATATAATACACTACAGTATTGTTGCATGAGGATGTGTATTGAGTCCAGTATACTAGAGGTTAGCTAGGCTATATGCCATGTAGTAACATCATGGTATTGAAAACACCATTTGCTTTAGTCCCACTTAGAAATCTCGTCCTCCTTTCGACAGCAGGATGTAAAATATTGACAAACATGTTGATCTGGGGAAATGCAGTGACATAGTAACGGAGAAAACGCACGCTGGCCCCGTTTGGCCCTGTAATGGAGACCACATCAGGCTGCTGAATCTGGAGAGGGAGAGATGACATCAGACACGGGGAGTAAATTGCATTGTCATGATGTAGCAGGCTGGCCCAAGCTAGCAGGCCAACACATGGGAAGAGAGAGATCACGTTTCACTTGATGCTGTACAGTGTTCATACTTGTGTAAATCTGTTGATACTAGTAAAGACTAATGTAATGTTATATTAGATGAACCTGACCTAGTTTGTTATTAACAAATTCAGTTTTGTAGACTTGGAATAAAGCTAGTCCCCGATTTAAAATGCCTGTTCCCATGGAGATCTCCATCAAGGCGAACATTTGAATAATTCTGTAAAGCTTGCTCGGATATATCCACTGAGAAAGGAAAGAAAAAAAAGGATCTGTGTTTATTGATTGAATCCTTGTTCATTTCGCAACAAAAATGCATAGATTGGTTGTCAACATGTTGACGTCTAGTGCCGTCATTTTCTTTGGCTTTTCCGAAGAAAAAGAGGCAACGCAAGGCCAGAGCAGTAGATGACTGGACAGCTGTCCTAATCCCTTGTGGACAGACCCGATGAATCGGGCATCAGCCCCAATGTGCCGGCTAGAGTTGTACCCTTCTTGCTGACTTGTCGTACGAAACTTGTAAGTCGCTTTGGATAAAAGCGTCAGCTAAATGACTAAATGTAAATGTACGGTTTTGTTCAGGTGTGTTGTTGTTTTTGAACATAATTTTGTCTTGAATCCATATGCATTTGTAGGCCTGTTTCATCCGCTAGACTAGAGTGACCCTTCTGGACTAGAGATGCACCAATTGCAATTTGTGGCCGATTTCATCTCTGCCGTTTCTGCTCCATCTTTGTGAAATAGAGCAGAAATGGGCTAAAATGTGGTAAATTAGCTGCATTTCTACTTTCCGTCTTATCTACCCCCGTAAAGATGTTGCCTAGAAAATGAGAGAATGGGATGTTTTTGATATGAATGATATTTCTATCTAATGATGTGGTTTGTACTAGTGTTGTCACGATACTGGAATTTCGAACTTCGATACGATACCTTGAAAAGTATCGATATTCGATACCATTTTCGATACCACGGGGGAAAGGTTCAATCTTAAAATGTAAAAAAAAAAAAAATTATTATATTTTTATTTTATACATTTTTCTTTTGTTGCTGGTTGATTCTCCTCAGCTTCTCTCTGGTACTATACGAGAAGATAAATATAACACTTTTAAAACCCTTTGTTTATCTTTAGATCACACATTTAAAAATAACTGTTCATCTCACTTCAATCATTTTTATTGCACAACATGGTATTTTCTCAAGCAGACAGATGTAAACACTGTAATCTGTGTTGCATGTACCTGACAAACTGAACTGTTTGTATTACAGTCATATTCCGACTTAACTGAATGCACATGTGTGTGTGGACTACTGTACTATTACAGGTATTGAAATGAACGATGCAATTTATTTTGATTTTTTATGAATAATTAAATATCGATATTTCCGGAAATGAGTATTGAAACCGTTTTAAATATTCAGAATCGATATGTATCGATTTTTTGATATTTTTGACAACACTAGTTTGTACCATCTCTGTCCGTCCTGGTACAGGTTCGGCCTACTGCCACTTCATGGACATGCTCTTCCCCAACTCCATGCCTCTGAAGAAAGTCAAATTCGGTGCCAAGCTGGAGCACGAATTCATTCACAACTTCAAGCTGCTGCAGGCCGCCTTCAAAAAGATGAGTGTTGACAAAGTAAGTTGTTTTTGTGTAAACGGCACATCCTACTAGTGTCACCCCACAGTGTCTCGCTGGTACATGCAAAGCAAACTCCTGCGACGTGCCAATTAAGTATCCGTAAAAGACCAGCTTTAGTCCTGCCACCTGCATTGGAACTCTGAGAACCAGAACTGAATGAAACACACACCCAACCATCACTGCTACAAAGACATGATACTACTGCTCCATAATTATGATAATACACGCAAAACAAATTCTGCCCTTGCTCCCTACTGCTAAATGCCAACAGCAAATTCTAGCTTCCTTTCTTCCCTCCCTCCATACTAACCTAACTGCCTCCACACTAACATCCATACTACTAACCTAACTGCCTCCATACTAACCTAACCGCCTCCATATGAGCATCCATACTAACCTAACTTCCTCCATACTAAACTAACTACCTCAATACTAACCTAACTGCCTCCATACTAACCTAACTGCCACTAACTAATATTTTGCAAAGTAGGCCTGGCTACCTCGCTTACCTCCGGTCAATGGTCTCTAACTACACACCCTCAAGACCCCTCCGCTCTGCATCTTCTGGCCATCTCAGACCCACTCCTATCCAAGCTCCGGGAGGGTCACCAAAGAGAAGCAGGCTATTCTCTGTCCTTGCTCCACAATGTTCAGGACCAACTAGACTAATTTTCCACGTCGACTAAAAACACACTTCAATCAATATCTGAAAAAAATAAAATAAACTAACCTCCGTACTGTCTTTTAGTTTCATGCACTTTGCCATTAAATAATATTCCTTGCCTATATTACTACCTACTATGCTAATATATCTTTACTACTATGCACTCAAGACCGTAGCACCCAAGTTCAACACTGTTTGACAAACGTTGTTACTTAGCTGAAAGAGTTGTACCCTTCCTGCTGACCTGTTGTACAGAACTTGTAAGTCGGTTTGGATAAAAGCGTTCAGCTAAATGACGAAATGTAAATGTGTGTGCAAATCAATAGCAGAGACGGTGATAGAATAGCACAGGATTAGCCCCGGGGGTCACAGGCTGACAGGTAGCTGTCAGTATTATTTGTTCAAGAGTCTCTTTCTGAGTGGGTGTGTCCCTGACTATTCATCGATGTACATGTCTACGGTATGCTCTAATGCCGTCAGCTGTGTCCTCGTCTGCCGTTGCACACTAACTGTGTCAGCGGGTGAGTTGCCATTCGTCACCCTCCCCCCTTTTCTTACAGATCCTGTCTAGGGATGGGTATTAATTTTTTTTTAAATACATAAAAAGAGAGAATTTACAGGAACAAAATTAATTGAATGTGTTCTGATTTTTACTAAGTAAAACAAACAAACAAACCTCCATACTAACATAACTGTCTCCATACTAACCTAACTTCCTCCATAACTAACCTAACTGCTTGTTCTCGTCATGTGTCATTTGTGTGCTTTTATATGCCATTCTTATTATTTTAGGAATGTCTAGGGATTTAAATATGTCTAGGGATTTAAATAAAACAAACTGCATGATGCACAAATGTTCCCAAATTATTTTCTTGCATAATGAAACGTGCTCATTAAACAACACAGTATATGGCATGTAAAAGGAAAAAAATAGTCCTAGAACTGGCATTGAAAACAATATTGAATGCAATTTTTTCCCAATGATGCTCAAAACAAATCCTCTCAGTGTGTGTGTGTGTGCTTGTTTATCCCGTTTGGCCTCACTGATTTGCATCCTATACAGTCGCTACACTGTTAGTCAGTAAATGCTAAAAGTCCCAGCTGCTCATCAGCTGCGCTCTGGCGTGTGTGTGTAGGTGTTTGTCAATGTCAGAGAGCGACGTGGAAGGGGACACACTCTTTGACCGTCTTCAAATTTGTTAGCTCAATAACAGCTCGGATGTAGTTGTCCAGAAAGTTGTCAAAACAAAAAGATGTGTTAATTAATACAATGTTTTAATTGTTTTAAGTTGGATTCACGTGTCGTCAAAACTGTAACTTAATGTTAGTTCTGATACATATATAATACAATATAGTAAAACAAATGAGAAGAAGAAAGTATAGCAGATTCTCCAGCACATGTGTTTTATAAGGTCCAGCAAACTGCTTTTGACTTGTGTAAACCTATGAGAACCTGTGTTTCTCAGTAGCCGTGTCGCTGAGAGGGGATTAGGCGGCGCAGCCCCTTTAACGGCCTCGTGCAGCAGTGGGAGAACTCCTCAAAGGCTGGCCTCGCACAGGAGCAGAAAATCCTGTTTAGTCGTCATAAGATCTTTTGACTTCTGGCAAAGGAGCATGGCAAAGCCGATCAGATGTGGATCACAAATCCGACCCTGTTGCTGTTTAAAGACCATCAGCGGTTTTGACATAACATTATGAGTCCTTTCTCGTTGTTGCTTTGGTCGGGGGTTAATACCTCTGATTGCTAATTGCTATCCTTTCCCACAATATAGATATATATATATGATGGCTGATTCATCACTGCCATATCCCTGCCTGCGGTATATCTGAAAATGTTCCTTTTAACATCCTGAAAACCCAAGGGTCTGAGATACTTGCTCATAGCAAGGCAAGAATGACACTGGACCTGTTCTGGCGCCTAGAAGTACATTTACCCACATGCACCGACGTTGGCCTCAGACGTCGTCCTACCAGGAGCCTCTCCTGTGGCCCCTCCCCTGCTCCCTACTTGGAAATGCTCTTTTTCTACAGAAATAAATGTGAATATATATTATACTGGAGTTGATTCGCTGTTCGCTCTCCTCTTCCCACTCAGATCATACCGGTGGATAAGTTGGTGAAGGGGAAGTTCCAGGATAACTTTGAGTTCGTCCAGTGGTTCAAGAAGTTCTTTGACGCCAACTACGACGGTAGTCGAGAGTACGACCCTCTGGAGGCGCGCCAGGGCCAGGACTCCATGCCCGCCGCGCCAGTGTCGGCCCTCAACAAACCACCCAAGAAGATCCTCAACCAAGGTCGGTCTGATGGTTAATCAGTCTCTATATCACTACTGAGCCAAACTGGGCTAGCCGCTACTTAGTCGTTATCCTGGTTCCCACTACAGAGTCACACATGGCTAGCCACTTAGGCCATGGTTAGACTAGTGTTTTTGTGGTCGTTTTTTGAATACGTTTGAATACGTTTGCTGTCCCTTTTACATAGAAATGCCGTTTTTGCCGGATACGCTGTGGCCCTACTGAAAACGCTAAATTGTGTTTCCGTTTTGGAGTAGCGCCAAAAACTCGCCGACAACATGTGTGTAATCTGCGCGGAGCCGTTTTTGCTCAACGCCCATGCGCAGTAGACTGTAAGACTGCAGTGTAACCTACAGCCCGCGCGCAGCACCGTGTATATCCCTCCTGTCGGTCTGTCTGTCTCGAGCCCGGGGGAGCAGCACCGAGCAGCACCGAGCAGCGGCCGAGCAGCAGAGTATCTCTCCAGTCTGGGCTGTCTGTCTGTCTGTCTCGAGCAGCACCGAGCAGCAGAGACCCCCATGCCCCGCGCGCCTCATCTCTCCTGCCTCGAGCAATGCCATAACGTTATTTCGCGAGCGACTGTACATTGTAACATTAACACAGCGCACCCTAACTGCTTGTGTATTCTAGCAGTGTTTTTTTTTTTTTTTTTTTTACTTCATTTTTTAGCGTTTATCGCTTTTTCTGGTCAAGCATGACCGACAGATGCAGGGTGAAACGGGAGGGAGAACAGGGGAAGACATTCGGCAAATGACGGCGGGTCCGGGAATCGAACTCGGAGTCAACCAGATCCGTGATGCAGCACGGTATTCCCTGACGCTTTCGCGTCGAGGTACATGGTGAGCTACTGGAGCTCCCCTTCTAGCAGTGTTTTAGAGGTTATTTTGTACAGTACCTTTATCTGCACTGAAACATACATTTCTACAGTACATGCAGTTGTTGGTAGATAACCGTGATTATGTTTATTTATTTATCTATCTCTCTGTGAGCAAAACCTATTAAATATTACATATGTGTTGGCGGAATCGTGTCAATGTTTGTTATGAATAAAACGCCCGAAAGTTACAAAGTAGCCTACAGTTGACAGCTGGGCTGTGTTAATGTTACAATGTACAATCGCGGGCGGTTAGGTGGCCGAGCGGAGATTGCGTTCGTCACCAACCCCGGAGCTGTGAGCTGGATTCGCCTGTTCGAATCCAGCTCACAGCTCCGGGGTTGTCACCAGCTTGGCTGGCCGTTCACACTAATACAATTGGCTGTATTAGAGGGTGGGAGAAGCTGGCGGGGTGGGTCCGGGTCGTTGTAAACAGCGACTCCTACAGTTCGGTCGGGGCGCCTGCTAAGCGCGGATGGGACCTGAGTGGGATAGTGTGATCCTTCCACACGCTACGCCCTCTCAATGAGAATCCGCGCTGCCAGGTGAAAAGAAGCGGTGATTGGCTGGACGTGTGTCGGAGGAAGCACGTGGTAGCCTCCACTCTCCCAGATGATCTGACTGTGGGGGGTAAGTGCGCAGCGACCAGGAAGGGATTGGGAATTGGCATACGACTAACATTGGGATGGGAGAAAATCTGAGGAAAAATGAAGGGGGAAAAAGATCAATAATAAAAAAAAAAACAATGTACAATCGCGCGAAATAATGTTATGAATGCCCGAAAACATTTGTGATGTCACAGTATGATGTCATAATCAAACATTCTAGAACATTTGTGTATCTATTCAACAATTCTCTCACAGCTGAGTGTGGACTGAGTGTGGACGACAGCGGGACGAGGCAGAGTAACCACCTCCCGTGCATGCTCCGTGCTGAATTCTAGACGAGATCCCTTGCGGTCTGACCAAGCCTTGTTCTGACGAAACGAAAGCGCTCAAGGTGCAAAACGAATGTCTAACTCGGCTGCGAAACTCTGCTGCGAAACTCGCCTGAAAAACGAAACGAAAAACAGCCTAGGTGTAACTCCAGCCTTAGCCAGGGTTTAGTCATTATCCTATAGAGCCACACAAGGCTAGCCAGGGTTTAGTGCCACACAAGGCTAGCCAGGGTTTAGTCATTATCCTGGTTCCCACTATAGAGCCACACTAGACTAGCCAGGGTTTAGTCATTATCCTGGTTCCCACTATAGAGCCACACAAGGCTAGTCAGGGTTTAGTATTTCCTTTTTTTTAGTATTTTGTTTTTTAATCCTCCAGTTTCTGGGTGTTCTGGTACATCCCTGCGCACGAAGCATGCAACCGGTCTCCTTTCCAAATGTCCCGAAATGTAAACGCCCCCTCTGTGCATCGCATAGCTGTCAACATTGGGATTTGAAAAAAACTGGAGATTTCGCCCCTCCCCCCGGCCCCGGCCCCTCCCAATGTAGTCTCCTCCCCCTCGTATGTATATATTTTCTGTTAGGATGTTTGTTCACGGCTGCTCTCTGCTGAGCTGCCTCGTTGCTGCCATCTGCTGGTCAAAACCTGTATGTTCCTGTGCTAACGTTCTAATCTACACTGCTGCCACCTGTCGTCACGGAGGGGAATTGCAGCCATTTTGTATAAATAAATAAAAACTGGAAAAATACGGGAAAATATTTTAACGGGAGGACGGCGGGAGAGAAGGTTGAAATACGGGAGAATCCCGGGAAAAACGGGAGGGTTGGCAGGTATGGTGCATCGTCTCTAGACAGCCTGCCAACAGACTTGATGTTAAAACAAGAGTCTTGAGTTTGACATCAAGTTCCTGCCACTGAACCAAACCGGGCTAACCACTGCTCAGGCATGGTCCTGGTTCTCATTATTGTCCTCAGACTTTCCTAAAAGATTCTGTCGTCCTTTTTGCATCTTTTGGCCAAAGGGGCTGTTTCTGTTGGAAGACGTCCTGCTCTCCGTGATCAAGCTCCATGTCATCCAGACAAATGTTCCTTCTATATTTTCAGTAATTGAGTACTCGTCTTTGATAAGTTTGAACCTTTTTTGCCACTGCAATCTAATAAGGAGAACCCTTATACTCGGTACTTGCAGCTAACGCTCGGTGACTGTAATGGTACTTGCAGCTAACGCTCGGTGACTGTAATGGTACTTGCAGCTAACGCTAGGTGACTGTAATGGTACTTGCAGCTAACGCTAGGTGACTGTAATGGTACTTTCAGCTAACGCTAGGTGACTGTAATGGTACTTGCAGCTAACGCTAGGTGACTGTAATGGTACTTGCAGCTAACGCTAGGTGACTGTAATGGTACTTGCAGCTAACGCTAGGTGACTGTAATGGTACTTGCAGCTAACGCTAGGTGACTGTAATGGTACTTGCAGCTAACGCTAGGTGACTGTAATGGTACTTGCAGCTAACGCTAGGTGACTGTAATGGTACTTGCAGCTAACGCTAGGTGACTGTAATGGTACTTGCAGCTAACGCTAGGTGACTGTAATGGTACTTGCAGCTAACGCTAGGTGACTGTAATGGTACTTGCAGCTAATGCTAGGTGACTGTAATGGTACTTGCAGCTAACGCTAGGTGACTGTAATGGTACTTGCAGCTAACGCTAGGTGACTGTAATGGTACTTGCAGCTAATGCTAGGTGACTGTAATGGTACTTGCAGCTAACGCTAGGTGACTGTAATGGTACTTGCAGCTAATGCTAGGTGACTGTAATGGTACTTGCAGCTAATGCTAGGTGACTGTAATGGTACTTGCAGCTAATGCTAGGTGACTAATGGTACTTGCAGCTAACGCTAGGTGACTGTAATGGTACTTGCAGCTAATGCTAGGTGACTAATGGTACTTCCACCTTACTTACTTCCACCTCTTCTTCTCCCTTCCTTCCTCAGCACCTCAGAGGGCGGCGGTTGCCAAGGTAGCGCCTAAGATGGCATCAACGAGGAGGCCGATGGGAGCAGACGATGACAGGGCTGAACTCTGCAATGAGGTTTGTACTTCATGTACTGATTCACTGTTTTCTTTCAAACTATTTATTTTGTGTTTTTTATGACGATAACAAATAAAGAAGCGGAAAAAGACCAGATGTCTGTCGGAGACATAATTGGATGCAAACGCTGGTTTTATTTGTTCATTGAGTCATACACTACTTGCACTCTTTGACATCACGACCCCACCGTTCAAAATGCCTTCCATTTCAGTGTTTCCCCTAGGATTTTTATCAGTACGACGGTTGTTAGTATCGGTGCATTTCTCTACACTGAGCTGAATTAAATGAGGATGGGATGGGGCAAGTGCAGAGGGACATTTCATCAGCGACTCATTGCATGTGTCTGTGTTCCTGTTGGTCGCCCATCTTGCGTGTGTGTTTAATCTGCATGACAATTAAAGACTTCTTCTTCTAAAGAGAACTGTCCAATACTTTAACTCATTGACCGCCACGCTGTTTTCCCATCTCTACTCAATGGCGCCAGCATTTTAGCGATGTTTGCGGACCCATCGTATGTTCTGTATTATAGCTATGGAGACAATAGTATGGCTCATTTGACCGGCATTGTTTATAGTCCAACACCGACTAACCAGTTCATTTCTACATACCGGTACTTTAGTTTGTGCGCTATTCCATGCTAAACATCGCTCCTTTCCAAAATAATCCAGTATTTTTTTCCTAGATCGCGAGATATCGTGACATTATATCATTATATGCATTATGCCCAAATCGTTCGGGTTGCTCACCTGAAACTCCAAATATTTCCAAATCAAAGGTATATAGGTATATACCATATATGTGTCTTCACAAAATCATCAAGGGGGGGGGGGGGGTTGTTTTACCTCGAAACTGCGATCGTTACCAAAAGCATGTTTTAGGTCCGGTAAAATACGATACTGTGATCGATACCAAAAGCATGTTTTAGGTAAAAAGAAATACCAGCACGTTACCTAAAATAGACCTTACCTCAGTCAGAAGGTACTCCAAAATGAATAAATCCCAGTTATCCCATCGCAATCGCAATTACTCGTGTATATTGGGCATGGCTATCATACGGGAAACGATAGGTTTGAGGCATCAAATCTCCGACCGATTGCTATGTCCTGATCCACTTTGAGGGGGAAGCAGCCGGAGGTAGCTCGGTACTGGAAGACAACTGATATCCCCAGTTCAAACGGTAGGCGACACTGCCACCTGGCGGGATTCGGTCGCCACTGCCATTTTAACACAGGCAGCTCCGAGCGAGTGTTTAGAATGGGGATCAAAGGAAAAATATCAAAGGATCTAAAAACGAGAAACGTACTTACTTGTTGGCGATGAAACACGAGTATACTCGTTTTTGGTGCCCAATGGGGTGAACATATACAAATTTTAAAAGTACAAATGTATGAATTCGCAGAGGCGATTAGTGGTGCGTCGCTGAGCGGGGCGGCCATGTCTGCTCATTTGCATACACCGTTTTTTTATCTCAGTAAATACTGCACCTATATACACCAAAATGCCTTTGCTAGGTCGATATTTATATTGACTTGTGACTCGGAGATGAATTTAACAAATGTCTTCATGCATGGATTTAGCCACTGCAGTTGTATAAAGTTTATGTTGTGCTGGTTGGTTTACTGCTGCTCACAAGCATGTAAGCCTTTCATCTGGCTCTTGTTTGCACTCAAGCGCGCTTCACATGGGAAATAAGTCGACGTAAATGGACCGCTTAGCAAACTGCTTTTTATAAGACTTTTTGTTTTATTTATTTCTTTTATTTTTTCACAGGAGTAGTGGATAAGAATGCACATACTGGGCCCGTTTGGTTTTTATTTGATATGGAACTCCATCAGGGTTACTTACTAATACTCCATAGGAGAGACTTGTTCTGGTGGAGATATGTTCTCCTCCCTGGGATGGATATCCTGAAGTCCATGATCCAGGACATGGAGAGGGACTTTTATTTTGATGGGCCGTATACTTGTATAGAAAGAAAGGCATGTTTTTATTCAATTGATAACCTCTTAATATCTACTCCCTCCTCTCTTCCATAAAAGGTGCAGATCTTGAAGACGACAATCCAGGATATGGAGAAGGAGAGGGACTTTTATTTTGGGAAGCTGAGGAACATTGAGCTGATCTGTCAGGAGAAGGAGGGGGAGGGAGACACCACACTGCAGAAGATCATAGACATCCTATACGCCACAGACGTGAGTTCATGTCAATTTTTTTTTTTTAGTATTTATTTGTGGTGATTTTTGGTTCCCCATGAGTCATCAAAATGGTAAAAAATAAATTAAAAAAAAGTATATGAATGAATGTGAAACAGTTTGTAAACAAATATATAGTTGTAGGGAAAAAAGTGACTTTAGTTCAATACTAGATTCAACACAACACTAGGTATTTTGCTGCTAGCAATAGCTGATGCCCTGTTGCAACAGTGGAATGGCATGTAGCAACTAAATGGACTGCATTTATTTAGCAGCCTCACATTCACCCATTCACTCACACATTCATGCACCGACGGTTAGGGGTTAAGACGTGTCTTGCTCATTGAAACTTTGACAAGCTACCGGGAGGAGCCGGACTCGAACCAGGGAACCTTCCAATTACCAGATGACCGCTCTACCTCCTGAGCCACTGTCGCAAGCTAACTGGGGCTGATGTACACAAAGCTTCTCAAAGTGTGAGGGTTCTTGGACACCCAGCTGTGGCATAAGATTTTCACCCTAATCTTCTAAAGTGGCACGGGGCAGACCTACGGTCAGAGTCTGGCACTATCTTGCAATGTGCCTCTACGCTATCCGTTATATTATACGTTACAATAAATGTGGGCAATTAACACTTAGAATCTGAATATATACTATGAGTAAGTATACTATTTACACAGGTGCAGTATACATAAGGCACCCTAACTGGCATTATGTCAGAACACCATCGTTCTATGCTCCGCTTGGTGCCAGTTCTTTTGAAGCCTATGGGAGATGCATGGAGAAGCAAAATATACAAGCTATTTTAGGAAATATACGTCATCAATCAATATATCATTAACAATGCAACAAATTGCAGATTCTGACATCCAAGGTAATAACCTGTTTTAAACGAGGAGAATGTCAGCCCAACTGGAACGTTTCCACACTTGGCACCAGTGTGTGTTCACGCGCTACACAGTGACATAATGACCCTTCCTTATTTTTTTAATTTATTTATTTTCTTTTCACTTTTTCTCCTTATTTTCTATTTTTTCTCCCATCCCAATTTCGTGTATCCAATTCTCCCCTCCCCTGTCTTGAACGTTGCTCGACTATGCCCCCCACTGGCCGGTTGTAGAGAGTATAGAAGCCTTGCATCACGTGTTCCCTCCGGCACACAAGGAGGCAGCCTGTCGCGTCTTTTCACCTGCCAGCGCGGACTCTCATTGGCGAGGTGTAACGCATGGGAGGCTCACACTACCCTCGCCACTTCCTGTTTCTGCTGTGCAGGCGTCTCCCAACCGACCTGTAGGGGTCGCTGTCCACAACGTCCAATCCCCACCCATCGACTTCCACCCGCTGACTCTGCCAAATAAGCCAGTACGACGGCCGGCCCAAGCCGAAGGCAATGCTGAGACTGGGATTCGATACCGGAGTCTCTTGCATTGGTGACGAGCGCAATCTCCGCTACGCCACCCAGCCGCCCTTACCCTTCCTCCTTTTATAGTTTCCTGCCGTGATGCTGTTTAGTCTCCAGGCTGGTGCTCAGCCACTGCTCTGTGGGTCCAGGCTGGTGCTCAGCCACTGCTCTGTGGGTCCAGGCTGGTGCTCAGCCACTGCTCTGTGGGTCCAGGCTGGTGCTCAGCCACTGCTCTGTGGGTCCAGGCTGGTGCTCAGCCACTGCTCTGTGGGTCCAGGATGGTGCTCAGCCACTGCTCTGTGGGTCCAGGGCAGCCAGCTGATTATGTACCGTGAGCTTTTGAGCAAGACTGGTTAAGGTCTAAGTTTTTTCACGTTGCATATTCTTTTAATTAGACATAAAACATGTAGCTTATTATTATTATTATTATTATTATTATTATTATTATTATTATTATTATTATTATTATTATTATTATTATTATTATTATTATTATTATTATTATTATTATTATTATTATTATATGATTTGGCATGGGGCAGCTCTCTAGTAGTGGAGTAGTGGTTAATGATATGACCTACAGGTTAACCCCTACAGAATTAGCCACATCATCAAAACATCCCCCTCCCCTGTCCTAGCAGGTCATTAACACAGATGCCAGGGCCACTCCCTCCCGCGTCTCTACAATTCGTAGCCGCATTTCTGCAGACCCCTCTCTGATTGGTTGAGGCCATTTCTGCAGACCCCTCTCTGATTGGCCGAGCGCGCGCATGCGCATGAGCCGCGACAAGCTCCTCTAGCCAGGAGTCGAAACTCCGTTAAGCTCCAGAGAGAGAGGCTGAAAACCCACAGTTGTTGCCCGACGGATGGGAGCCGAATCCCGGATCCGAGTTTTCTGATGAATAGCTCCAAAACATGGAGGTCGCGAACGCAATTTATACGCATGGAAGTATTGATTACCATAACTAATCATTAAAAAAATATAGCGTTAACTGGAATATGTTGTGTGTGCCTTTACACATATGTTGGATAGGATTATGTAATTGGTTTGTCATTAAAAACCAATAATAATCGCTCGCCGGCTTCGCTGACCAGAGCTCTCTCAGATTCAAAGTTTTAATTGCAGCCTAGACAGTTACAATATAACATTTATATTAATTAACCCAGTTAATGCCTTAAGAGAGAGTCTGGTGGTCAATTGCTATGGAAATGTTGTGTCTTACTAATAATAACTAATTCCTTGGTCAATAGAAGTCTCTGTGATACTTTCTGAATATGATTTGGGAACATCAAATGGGCAGGCCGCGAAATAACAACATTACAATGTACAGTTTCTGACAGCTGGCTGTGTTGTGAAATGTGCGTTATGAATAAACCGCGAAGTCACGCGAAATAACGTTATACGCGAATCTGGTAGTACATTTCCAATCAGAGAGGGGCTTCGCTCAACCAATCAGAGAGGGGTCTGCAGAAATGGAGCTCAACCAATCAGAGAGGGGTCTGCAGAAATGCGGCTACGAATTGTAGAGACGTCTGGGCGGGGCTTCAGGGCTTGTACTCTGTTTGAGGCGGGGCTTCGGGGCTTGTACTCTGTTTGAGGCGGGGCTTCGGGGCTTGTACTCTGTTTGACTGTGCGTGGGCGGGGCGTACCCTACTTTTTTTTATAAACTGTGCTACTCGCACACAAATGATTCCTTCTCTCTCGCTCTCTCTCCCTCACTCTATCTCACTCTCTCTTCTCTCTCTCACTCTCCCTATCTCTCTCACTCCCTCTCACTCTTCTCTATCACTCTTCTCTCTCTCCCTCTCTCTCTCACCGTAGTTTGCATATTTACTCATTCCTGGCCTGTAGTGTGTTGATTGACAGTGATTGACTTGTGTCCTCTCTCTCTCTCTCTGCGTCTTTTCAGGAGGGCTTCGTCATACCAGACGCTGAGGATCCGGACCAGGAGGAGTTTTAACACCTCCAGCAGACTGGATGCCCTAGTCACCCCATTCTGCCCCCCCCCCCCCCCCCCCCCCCCCCCCCTGCCATTATATCAAGATACCTCCTCAAGCTAAGACAACCATGCTTTTTGTAAGCGAGAACTGTGATCCTAAATCGATCCCAAATGTGTCCATCCCTTACCTTAACCCAACCCAACCCTACCTACCAAACCTCTTCCTACTGTACACCACCATCTCTTCAAGCCTACCTTGTGCCCACCACTCAACCCAACTCACCCCTGATCAGCCGTCGCAAAACCCTCCTCATCCTCCAGCTCATCTCTGCTACTCTCCCAGGAACCCTGAGCTCGACCCTCCTCATCCTCCAGCTCATTTCTGCTACTCTCCCAAGGAACCCTGAGCTCGACCCTCCTCATCCTCCAGCTCATCTCTGCTCCTCTCCCAAGGAACCCTGAGCTCAACCCTCCTCATCCTCCAGCTCATCTCTGCTCCTCTCCCAAGAACCCTGAGCTCGACCCTCCTCATCCTCCAGCTCATCTCTGCCACTCTCCCAAGGAACCCTGAGCTCAACCCTCCCTCTTCCCAAAACCAGATGGTGTCATATACAGTGCATGTCTGGTTTCTGAAACCAGTCTCCCAAGTGTGTCGAACCTCCTCTGAAGATTCTGCTGCCTGTCTTTTCAGTCAGTGAGTCAGTCAGGGCTTATCCCAAACCAACCCTCGTCTACTGCTTTACCTGATGCCATAGCGTACTACCTGAGGCCCTTTTGTGTCACTCCAGTAGCCATAGTAACCATATTGTTGTATTCGGACCCAGAAGTTGCAAATGGCACAAGTGGAGCCCTTAGACCGAACAGGGCTGCAGGGTCCCAAGGTTTGGTTTGGGAATAACGGGTGTGTTCAGAAGATGCAACGTGAAGAGGAACTTTGACAGTTGGGGGACACTAGCAACAAACAAATAACTGGCGTGAAGAAATGTGCTACTACTATGCGTTTGGTCTCTCGACGGTAGCATTGTTGACAATTTCCAAAAATGAGACTATTTGTAAATGTGACTTATTCGATATCTATAGGTTACAGAGCAATGGAGCATTCATAGCCGTCTCGTGTCATAGTCATGGTGAGAAGAGTTTGCCGCGGCCTAGAGCGAAGCGTCATCTGTTTGCGTCTTTTTCCGTTGACTTTATATGCATTCGTGCGGCATCTAAATTTTGCGTTGTATTTGAACGTACTGTTAGGCAGCAGTCGAGTCTTTTCTTGGGCCATGTGTTTGCCTGCTAGTGTTCCACGTTCCAAGGATACTACTAATGCCACCATCTTGGTTTGGCCAACTTGGCCCCAGAAAAATGAAAAGCTGTCCGTCTTGTAAGATTACAGTAATCTTTTTGTATTTTATTTTTTTATTTTTCTGTCTTTACTTATTTCTGTTATTTTCTGTTTTGTTCGTGGAGTTTAAGTCTACTGGTACCGATACTCGTATGCATTCGCTTTTGTACATTTTCTTCAAGGTTCAGTTCTCTCTTCTTAAGTTATCATTTTTGCAACAAGTGTTTTTATTTTGTGGAGAAACTAGAGGAAGGATTTTAAGATATGTATTCGATGTTCACTTCAAGCCTTCATGGGTCATCTCATCCGACTTCGTTTTCATTTTACCCCACTAACCGATTCATTCACTCAAACCTTTATTTAAAACCCGAAGAACCATTGAGGTTGCCCTCTCATTCACGATATCGTAGAGTGTACAGACGAAGTCTAAATGAATAAGACAAACGCAGATGAATCCGTTAAAACCGTTACACAATGCAGCAGAGTGGTTTTAAACTGTCCGTAGGTTAGTTAAGAGTATCGGGTGTGTTGAAGATCATTCCAGCGCTAAAAATAAAAGGCTTGACTTTCCAAATTCAAACCGATTCCGTCGCTCCCACTTGCGCATCCCCACTTTGCCTAGGTGTTCACATTTCTATCGTTAAGGTCTCGTCTGTTTTGAAGACGCGGGCCTTCTTAAATGTGCAATCCTTAATTCCAGGGGAAAGAGGCTTTCCTTGACGGAAGTGGTCAACGACGACGTGCCGGCAGCCTTCTCGCTCAGCGTGCCGAGTAAGTAATGCAGGAGACTGATCCTGTTTTTAGAGTTTCCAGATCTCAGCGATGTTGCTGTATGTCTTGATTGTCTTTTTTGAGTCCTTGTTTGAAGACTTATGCACTGTCTATACCAGTGACCCTTAATCCCTTGTAATGCCTAACCATAATGTTAGATTTTGTCAATTTCTTTCCAAGCCTATGGTATTGATATGGGATCAATGAGTTACTGACCTCCCACACCAAAGGCGTCTTCCTCTTTAGGAATGCAAACTGAAAACAAGGAACCCCCCCCTTTTTTTTTTTTTTTTCTCAATGCCATGTTGAACCACTGGAATTAGTGGCAAACGTTAACACTATTATATATGTTGCAGAACCAAGTAAAAGATGATGTCGCTACTGTTAATCCAGAGACCAAAACACGCCAAGGCCCAAAAGAACGTTAGAAAAGGCTGACAAAGCTATTTGAAACTGCTCGTCTCTGTTATTTTATACATTTATGCGTTGCCTTATTCCTCTTAAAATGTATTTTTTTTTTCTTTTTTTTTACAGACTCAAACCGTTTCATATTTTCTTTGTAGGTGTGATACTTTGTGCTACTCTCTTTTATGGCGAATGTTTGTACCGCGGTTTAAAGTATTGTAAGGTTACCTTTCTATTGTTACAGTTTTAATTGAAAATAAAGGACATCGGAGGTATTTCAGCGGAAGCTCGGCTGTTTCAACAGACTCCCATGTCTTCCGTGAAATGCCTTAAAAGCAGAGAATGTTTAGTGATGTTTTTTTGCACATGTGGATGTTTTACTTCTATGGTTTTTCAATTTAACCTGTTTTTTTTTTACTTGTGCCATGAAATGCCTGTGTTTATTTTTACAATGAGGGTTAAGTGGTGATCTGCAGCAAATGAACTACATTTCTATCCATATTGAATAATTATCAGTATGTGACTGTTATATCCAAAACACCTAACCTAACATTAACCCTTTCACCACTACACTACAGAAGGTTAACCGTTCACTACCACACTACAGAAGGTTAATCCTTTCACTACCAATACAGAAGGTTAACCCTTTCATTACCACACTAGACGGTTAACCCTTTCACTGCCACACTACAGACTGTTAACCCTTTCACTACCACACTACAGACGGTTAGCCTTTCACTACCACACTACAGACGGTTAACCTTTCACTACCACGTCTTTCACTACCACACTACAGACGGTTAACCTTTCACTACCACATCTTTCACTACCACACTACAAACGGTTATTAGTGTGGCTAGTAGACTAGTGTGGTAGTGAAATGGTTAACCTTCTGTAGTGTGGCAGGTGAATGGGTTAACCCTTTGTAGTGTGGTAGTGAAAGGGCAGGGATGCAGTGGTGGGTGGACGGGGTACCACGCCGTCCTAGTAGTTCGCTGAGCAGAAGTACGCGCAATCGCGCACGGATGTGCACGCGTGCGCACACAAAAATGCTTTCACAATTTCCACTGGACTCGTCGCGCCCGTGCGCCAATTACCTGGCGGCCGGCACTTATCTATCACCTAGACTTTGCATAATAATAGGATACCGATAGCATAACAAAGAACGAGAAGAGCCAAACCAAAATACAAGCCTGTACCAATTGGTGGGGGTTTGCTTGAGCTGTGGAACCTCTCACTATGTGACAATGGTCCCGACTGGAAGGATCAAGGATGAGGCATTAAGTTGTGCTTCAGAAGGAAACTGTCCTTCTGTAAACTAAGTTACATTGTTAATTTAGTTTGTATTTACTTTTCTAGTTTAAGTTCATTCAATTAAAGAAATTGTAACTACAATTACATTTAAAACATTGTTTGTTTTTCAACCATATCTGTTGACAATATAATTTTTTATATATTGAAGGCTACATCCTGCTACCTTTTTCAGCTTCTCTATTTCAAGGCAATATTTACAAAAACTAAACTAAAACTAGTCATTTCCTATACAAACATGTTTCCTACTATTTATTCTGCATAATAATCATCTGTTCTGTGCGCACGCACGTGGCGTGGCGTCCGGGCAGTTCCCATATTACGACTGCACCACTGTGAAAGGGTGAACTATCCTGTTACCTTGCTCACCCTGCTTCTCTGATGTGCACTCGACGTCACCAGACGGAGATGAAAAGGGAACGGCATCGTTCCACCTAGGGATGGGTACCGAATTCGGTACTTTTGAGGTACCGAACCGAAACACGTCGGTACTACCGAGTATCGAATCAAGTGAGAAACCGAAGAAAAAAAATAAAAAAAAATATCTTTTATTAATTTTTTTTTTAACTTTTTTTTGTTTTTTTAACTTTTTTCTTTTCATGTCAACGTTCACACGCACAATATATGCTTACCTAGGATTTGACTTGATTCAACAACAAAGCAGTCGGAGTAATGACAAGCCGAAAACTGTCGAAATTGTAGTTATTTGAAGTTTGGATTTTTTTTTTTACGACTGAGGTAGTAGGTAAATTAAATTTCTTGAGACTAAAGTACAGAAAAAAGGTACCGTTGGGTACCGGTATCGATTCACAGGTACCGGTATCGGTTCAAATGTGAAAGGTACCCATCCCTAGTTCCACCTGCATCACTCTTGGTCCAGCGGATGTAGTGGTTGCTTTACAGCCTCCCTTGTATTTGAGTTGATGGACCACTGTCCTAAAAAGTCAAACCCATAGTAGGCAAACCGAACTACGCTGGGAGGTTTTGGTCGTCACTGATGTTCTTAGAGAGAGAGAGAGAGAGAGTTGTTTGGACGTGCTCTCTGGGTTCGCCAGATCTCACAAGTGTCGGGAGCGTCTGATAGGTCTGAGTCTGATGCGTTCTGGACAACTGTGAAGTTTCTGACCCAAGGAGAGGACAGTGATGAGGACAGTGATGTCATGATGAGCTGAACCAAAAATGTCGAGCATGTGTGTCAAGGGTCGATTCATTCAACGACCACGGTTCAGACTGTGAGGTGAAGACACTTATCCTCTCTTTTGTCCTAGTTTTGGAAGTCGGAAATCTCCTAAATGGTAAATGGACTGCATTTATATAACCTAGTCCTAGTGCTTTTATCCAAAGCGCTTTACAATTTGTTCCTCACATTTTACCCATTAATTCACACAACGACAGCGGAGGCGACCATGCAAGGTGCCAACCTGCTCATCGGGAGCAGTTAGGAGTGTCTAGCTCAAGGACACTTCGACGTGCTGCCCGGGAGCGGGAATCGAACCGGGAACCTCCAGATTACCAGACGACTGCTCTACGTCCCGAGCCACTGTCGCCCCTAGTCCTAGTTCCAAGTCGTGGCCTGTGATATCATGTCTGCTCGGGCAATGACGGGTTGCTCAACCACTGGCTGTTGGCCTGAGTGGCCATTTTGTATTTGGCTGTTGCAGTGACAGTATGACAGTTGTCTGGCATCGTGATTGGCTGTTACAAGCCTTAAAGAGAGTATGTTGCTGACGGGGCAATGAAAGAATAGAAAGAGTTTGAACCATCTCAAACCCCACTTTTTTCTTGTATGAAGCAACAGTTGCGATTGGATGATCAAGAAGAGGGGGCAGGGTTTGAGATATATCAATTGGCAGAGGGTGCCTGGATGTTTTGTTGTTTTTTTTTTTGTTTAACTCTAAGTTGCCTTCTGAAAGACCACAGAATTTTTACATTGCCACTTGCCCCAAATGATACATTTCCAGGATGTATGTGTGTATTTTGACACTCCCAATATCATTTGTGTGTGTTTATGGCATAAGTGAGTAATTTTCATTGTACCATTTTGAGCAAATTAATGATTACGTTTGTGCTTTAAGGTTTCATGGTGCTGAACCATGTCTCTTTTGCTTAAAGCACAGACTTCACTTCACCTTGTGACGTGAGAAGCCTTTCATGTCATGGGTCCTAAAACCATCATCGTCTTTGTCCCATTGTAAGTTAATAGGACTGACGATAACTAGAATCTGACCTGAATGCTTCAAAGCTTCAATCACTGCCATTGTAATCGATGCCAAAATCAAGATTTGAAGTGAAAGATTTTATGTTTTTTTTTTACCTGGATACAATTTGACCTGCTGTCAAACAGCGACCTCTAGGCAAAAGAGCCCCACTTTGTTTACTTTTATCGTTTGGTCTGAAGCGTGGCCAGCAGTAGCGACCCCTTCCCCTATCCCCACTGAAATCCATTCCACACAAAACAAAAGCTGTAAGCAAAGCGTGGTACCATGTTGTCGTGAATATGAATTGAAAATGGGGGACCCTGATGTAAACAAGACAAACGTCTTTCTCTGGTCTGCATCCCCTTAACAATTGTGTGTATTGAGCCGTACTGTATTGTACCCATTCTGCAATCTGTTAATAAAGTGTTCATTCATTCATTCATTAGTCTTCTGCCTAGAGGTAGCCGTTTGACAACATTACAGATTCTACCTTTAATTCATTCAGTGTTTTATCAATTCAAGAGACCATGCAGTGTGTCGTCCACACTTGGTGAAGAAATGCATCTTGGTAGGCAACATCAAAGGGAAAATCCCCATCCAAATGCCTTCTAATAGTGGAACCCAGTGCCAGTATTCCGGACCCTTTTCCACAGGGGGAGGGGCCAGAAGCAGAGCCAACTCAAAAGACCAACTTACAACGCAGGACTGAAGGGGTTAAAAGGTTATTTGTTTACTTGGAAATATACTGAACTGACAATCATTTACGGTGATAAATTGCAAACAAGAATCAGAAGTGATGATGAGCAGAAGTTCTGGCCAGCCCTGTTAGGCTCTGGGATGGAAATCAGAAATCATTGCCTCAACCATCCTTCAATCTCCTGTTAACCTCTTAACCCTTTCACTGCCGCACTACCAAACGGTTAACCCTTTCACTGCGACAACACACAGAATGTTAACCCTTTCACTGCCACATGACAGCAGGTTAACCCTTTCACTGCCACACGACAGAGGGTTAACCCTTTACTATCACACTACCAAGGGTTGATGGGTTCTGTTTGTTTTGAATCATAACTACCAGACAGGAGTCCAAGTCCTAATTGAGATAAAAAAAAATAAAAAATTAAATGCCATTGACTTGAACTTGCCAGACAATGAGCACATATTTCCTCTCATCCATTATTCTTCTTTTTTTTTAATCAATTTTCTTTTTTGTTCGCACTTTTTTTCTGTATTTTTCTCCCATCCCAATTTACTCGTTATGCCAATTCCCTTCCTGGTCGTTGCGCGCATTTGGAGGATCTGGAAAATAAAAAACATAATATAGTTTTTCTCTGATGGTTCTTTCAGACCATAGTGATCTCAGAAATGCGTCTAGGATTTCGTACTAAGTTATTTCTAGGAATCTTAAGAACATATATAGTGTGCATCCAGCTGCCTCCACTGTAATCCCCCTCCCAGCAGCGTGTGCCAGAATCCTTGTACCCCGTGGGCCCGGCGCCGCCCCAGTCTCCACTTCTTCAGCTGGAAATTGTATTGTGTTTTTTTTTTTTGCTTACGTTCTTTAGTAAACCATTTGCTGAATCGAGTTTCATACAAACAATAAAACAGCATTTTCCACGTCCACACTTGTCCTTTGATTTTCTCTTTTGTCTTCTTAGTCTTAAAGCTGCAGTGGGAAACTTCTGGGAAATTAGCAAGAGTGAGATGACCTGCCCAGCAGAAAGAGAGCAAGCTCTGCATCAAAAAAAAACATCTGATTGCTCCCTGCATCAATAACCAATCAAATGTTTTTACCCTGTAGTGTTCCCGGGGTCGCATTGGAAAACTAAGACCACCATCGTCTGCCTCGTCAAAAAGTACACAATGTGCAAAACCATCTGCCGACCAGAGGCTGGGAAATATATATATATATATATATATATATATATATATTTTTTTTTTATATATTTTTTCATTCAGCTAAAAGCTGCTGGTGCCTCTGGGAGTCTGTGGAATCCTTTATTGCGCGTGCGTGGGCTTGGAAAGTGATGAAGATCTTTCTCTATTTCTGCTGGGCAGGAATCTGGAAGCATCAATGAGTCCAAACTGAGAAGAGAGAGAAGAGAGGCACAACACTCATATTAGCATAATACTATACTACCATTGGGGCGGCTACGTGGCGTAGTGGGAAGGCGCTCGCCACGAATGCAGAGACGCTGGGCTTGCCTGTTCGAGCCCAGCGCTCCACATTGCTTTCAGTTTAGCTGGTCGTCCGCACTAATACACATTGGCCGTATTAGGGGGTGGGAAACTGATGGGTGGGGATCGGGCGTTGTGGACAGCGACTCCTACAGGTCGGTTGGTGCGCCTGCGCAGTAGAATCAGGAAGTGTCGGGGGCAGCGTGAGCCTCCCACGCGTTACTCCTCGCCACTGAGAGATCGAGCTGCGCAGGTGAAAAGATGCGACTGCTGTTACCTCAAGTACCGGAGGGGACTTGTGCTATGTATGACTTAGTCCACATTGCAGCCGGCTTGTGGGAGGCAAGAAACAGTGTTCGTGACAGGGGAGGGTTGAATTGGATGATACGAAATTGGGATGGGAGAAAATTACTATACTACCATTGAGACTATCCACAACAAACGGTGTCTGAGGAAGGCATGCAGCATTGCCAAGTACACCTCTCACCCCAATCATGGACTGTTTTCCCCCCTCCCCTCCGGGAGACAGGAACCTCCACTCCAAGTCAAGCAGACTCAGGAACAGCTTCTTTCCCTCAGCTGTCATTTCTCTGAACTCTGTACCACGTTGACAGCCCCCCCCCCCCCCATACCATATACAGTAACCTCTGAACTCTGACTCCATTGTCTCTATACCCTAGGCTCTGTTACCCATACTGTATGACTCTGAACCCTTTAATCACCTGTACATTGTATATTGCTGTTGCACTTTACTGCTACATTTGCACTCTGGTTGGATGCCAAACTTATTTCCATTGTACTGTACTTGTGCTGTATGATGACAATACATTTGAATCTAATCTAATCTAAATTTAAAACATGACGTTTCAGACTGACCTTGATCTGATGGTCAGGGTGACTAGAAACATCCTTTTTTTAAAGATTAGATTAGATTCTGGCCAACATACTGGCCAGTGGTATAACTAGTAATTAAGCATTACATCACGCGCAGGAGTGGTTTGTGACCAATAAACCATGCCTAGGGGTGGTCGTTAGGCCCGAGGCGCAGCCGAGGGTCGTTAGACCCCCCTAGGCATGGTTTATTGGTCACAAATCACGACTGCAAGTGATGTAAAGCTTTTATACAACTGCTAGATTCATCCAACCTTATTTCTATACAATAAACACACATTAATCGAAGATTTATTGAAAAAACCATCCGCCAGAAAAAGTAGTTCCCACAACTACAAAAAAGACAAGTTGCCTCCATGTGGAAGCAGCTTGAAGTGCATCCAACCAAACTAACACATCCAACTGTGTATTATTGGAATGATTGAGAGAAGTTGCCTCATGTGGAAGCAGCTTGAAGTGCATCCAACCAACTAACACATCCAACTGTGTATTATTGGAATGATTGATTGAACATTTTATTACCAGATGCAGAATGGGTACAATACAGTACGGCTCAATACACACAATTGTTAAGGGAATGCAGACCTACTTTCCATAGAACTTCATTCTTAGATGCTTCTATATAAAGTAGGTAAAACAAATTAAAAAGTCTTCTTTGCCCTATAGGAAAAAAACGTTTTCTTCGCCCTATTCTTTTATTTATTTTTTTAAACCTACTGTAGAGGGCCTAAACTTAACCAGTTGGAAACCAAGCGTACAGTAATAAAATTAGCAATCAATCAATCAATCAACTCAATAGGCCATGCTCACTTAGAACAGCGCAGCACCCAGCTCTCTGACTATCCCCCGCGTTGCAGGCAGAGTGTGTGTGTGTGTGCGTGCGTGTGCGTGTGTGTGTGTAGGTGTGTGGGGGGGGGGTGTGGCGGTGGGTGGAGACTAGAGCGAGCGCTGACAGTCGAAAGGAAAAATAAATTGAAAAAAAAATCGCAAATTAATCCATCAATCAATCCGCGATTTTTCTTTTGTTACAGAATGATTCAAGACCCATCAATTACATCATCCAACATTGTTTAAACGACTAAGACATTCGCTGTGACAGAATCGCTTGATATTTAGTCGTTTAGTCGCATCAACATATCCATTTGTAAAGATTATTGGCCACCTTCTTGTGATCCATTCTCTTCGGTTCAAATAACAAACTCAGCAAGACCGACGGCTTCTCAGTTACAGTGGGTGACAATATTGTCACAAGGAAAGATGAAATTACCTACCTGGGTTCCATCCTAGAGGCTAATCTCTCCTGTGACAAAATGGCATCCAATGTAATAAAAAAAGTCAACCAACGAACTCGATTCTTGTACCGGATCTCCTCTCTGGTAAACAAGAACACCCTGAAGACTCTGGCAGGAGCACTCATTCAGGGGTACTACGACTATGCTTGCACCTCATGGTACCAAAGCACCTCAAAGGCGCTAAAAACAAAATTACAAACATCTCAAAACAAACTGGTCAGACTACTGCTTGACCTTACTCCTAGAACCCACCTCACCCCTGCCCACTTTGACAACCTAGGATGGCTTAGAGTAGACGACAGAGTACAACAACTTGCAATGGGCCTGGTCTACAAGATACACTACACGACCAAGGTACCCATGTACATGTCAAAATACTTCCCAAAGGTCAGTGAATACCACGATCACAACACCAGAGGGAGCTCCACAAATCATGTTAAACCCAGATTCGGCTCAAATAAGGGACTAAACACGTTTCGCAATTATGCCACATCAATGTGGAACGCCCTACCCAAAGCTGTAAAGGAATGTGGATCACTACCCACTTTCAAAACCTCTCTCAAGGGAAACCTACGGGAGACTGCAATTCAACACTGGCCCCTGTAAATATCCTAACCCAACCCCCTCCAATGTACAGTCATTTACCTAGTATGGTTTTGTCAATAGTTCAATGTACAATTGTGTTTGTTTGTACAGTGTCTCCTCCCCCCCCCCCTCAATGTACAGTGTTACTTGTTTATACAGTGTGCCCCCCGCCCCCCCCCAACCACCTCCAATGTAAATTACCCAGTATGGTTGTCAATATCCCAATGTACCCAACCCCCCCCACCCAACCTCCTCCAATGTACAGTTTCTACGTCAAATGTATATACTCCCTTTTCTTGACTCCTTCTGTATCACAAACAGTACTGTATTTGCAAATCTGGTATGTCATAAATGTATAGATGTAGCAGTACTGACTATCTGTATGTCATGTATGTCATATATGTCTATATGAATTGAAAATGGGGGACCCTGATGGAAACAAGACAAACGTCTTTCTCAGGTCTGCATCCCCTTAACAATTGTATGTATTGAGCCGTACTGTATTGTACCCATTCTGCAATCTGTTAAATAAAGTTTTCATTCATTCATTCATTCATCCGGCGGAGTGATGTGATGTGGGTCGGTTGTGGGCGGGTCCTGGGCCAGCAGCGTGGATTGTTGCCAATAAAGACGTGTAAAATGACTGTTTCAGCCAATCAGAATCGAGAAATTTGCATGCCGTTGTATAACAGTAGGTAAGGGATATTATATACAGATATAAATATAGTATTTACAGGTATGTAAACAGGAATATTTGCAGGTACTGTATATCATGTGACAGGTGTGGAATATATTTGGTATATACACTATTATTGTACATGGCTATCATACAGATTTATATGGGTAGACTATGGGTATATGGGTAAACAAACAATGCTTGGTTCTGTATGACCCTCCTGAGATTGTGCTTCATGCACTAAAAAGTTAAATAATAAAGACCAAACACTATACAAAATATTTTATTTTTATATATATTTGTGGTGTGTTTAACCCTTTCACTACCACACTACATAAGGTTAACCCTTTCACTACCACACTACAGACGGTAACCTTATGTAGTGTGGTTGTGATAGGGTTAACCATTTGTCATGTGGCAGTGAAAGGGTTAACCTGTATTGTAGCAGTGAAAGGGTTAACCCTTTGGTAGTGTGGCAGTGAAAGGGTTAAAGTAGAGAGTGTACTTTGTATAGGAATATGAGTGTTGTGTCGCCCTCCTGATGTTCGGCACAAACAAGGATCTAAACACTTTTCGCAAAAAAATTTGAATCCCTACCCACCTTCAAAACCACTCTCAAAGAGCACCTACGGGAGGCTGCAATTCGAAACTGGCCCCCATAAATGTACAACCCCCCCCCCCCCCCCCGCTAATGTACAGTTTCCTCCCCCTCATATGTATATATTATCTGTTAGGATCTCTGTTTAACAGTACTGTATATTTGCATATCTTGTATGTCACAAATGTAACAGTACTGTATACCTGTATCATGTATATTGTATGGTAACTACGTCTATTCTGCATCGAACATTGTACATATGTCTAAACTGAACACTGTGACCTCATTTTTTTACTTCTAATTTTACTATGTTATTTTATTTCATACTTATCTTGTCTTGCACAGTCTCTGGAGCGCAACAGTAAGAAGCATTTTGTACAAAAGTATTCTGTACTTCTGTATGACAACTATTAAAGAAACTTGAAACTTGAACTGTATGTCATGTATGTCAGAAATGTCAAGATATATATCTGTATGTTGCGTATGTCATTAATGTCATTATGAATTGAAAATGGGGGACCCTGGTGTAAACAAGACAAAAGTCTTTCTCTGGTCTGCATCCCCTTAACAATTGTGTGTATTGAGCTGTATTGTACCCATTCTGCAATCTGTTAATAAAGTTTTCAATCAATCAATCAATCAATGTACAACTACATTCCTGTCACTGGAGCGTGGATGTCTCTTCAACCAGTCCATGTGACAAGGCAGCCTTGTGAACTACTCATGACCGTCCCCATGTCTAGCTATGTAATTCAATGGTCTCAAGACCCCCCCCCCCCCCCCCCCCTTTGGGCTGGACTCCAAGATTCCAAAGCCATGACATCAGAGACGGCCTGAGAGCTTCCGGAATGTCACTCCATCATTCTGCAGAATGCTTCTATTGTCCCAAAGCCCCTCGAAAAACACACACACACAGCGCCATTGATAGAGAGCTTGGTCCGACTGGGGATTGAGTATCATGTTGCTCCCCGTCTTCCAGGAACTAACTCATGGTTGCAGATATGTAATAACACCCTCCATAACATCATTACGGTGAAATACCCAGCGTTCTGAAGACCAGCTGGTCGCTGACCAAAAGGCATGAAGCAGGAATTTGGAGCTATCATGGCAGTCACTGGGATGTAGCCCTCTATAGTGCACTGTCACCCAGGGCTAGCACTGTGACTGTCAGCCAGGGCTAGCACTGTGACTGTCAGCCAGGGCTAGCTAGCACTGTGACTGTCAGCCAGGGCTAGCTAGCACTGTGACTGTCAGCCAGGGCTAGCTAGCACTGTGACTGTCAGCCAGGGCTAGCTAGCACTGTGACTGTCAGCCAGGGCTAGCTAGCACTGTGACTGTCAGCCAGGGCTAGCACTGTGACTGTCAGCCAGGACTAGCTAGCACTGTGACTGTCAGCCAGGACTAGCTAGCACTGTGGCCCAACACCTGCAATGTCAACATTTAGTAGTTTGAGATGACTGTATGTATATTCAGTATGTTCCATACAGCCCAAGCAATAGAATGGATGAAATACAGCTAATAAAGTCCAGGTTAAATTGTCCTCCTGTTATCTGTACCAGTACAAGCTTTGTGGATTACAGAATAGACATCGTTGAGATGCTCAATATATATGTGTGTGTGTGTGTGCGCGTGCGCGTGTGCGTGCATGCATTGTTCCACCACACAGGAGGAGCCACATTCCAGACGTTCTCTGTTGTTTCATGTGTTTCACACAGCAGTAACATACATATCCTTCAAACACAATCCCACAGACTCAAACTCCCCGAGGCTCACAGTGAACCCTCTTGAGTCAACCCCTCCTCCCCCAGCTGCCACCAAAATGCATTATTAATGACAGGCCATCGGCTCATCTTCACACACTGACTAGACGAAGACAAAACAAGGGTTTCTGAGTGCCAAGACACAGTAGGTAGCTGTAAGTAACCATCTCAATATCCCCAAGACACACACACTTACTCAGGACTACACACTTGTGATATATACCTGTCTATATTATAAATGGGATCCAATCTCAGCAAGTAGCAGACTACAAGAATATTGGCTTTATTATATTGAATCATTCATACAGCAGAGAACAAAGGAATGGCTTGTGCTACTCCTACACATTAAAAATGACAAAGTAATAATCTGGATGTGGGCATTCTTTTTGTTCCTCAGTAATCTCTATTTCCTGAGCGCTTTTTCCACAAAGATGATAGGGGATATTATGTTGATTGATTGATTGATTGATTGAACATTTTATTAACAGATTGCAGAATGGGTACAATACATTACGGCTCAATACACACAATTGTTAAGGGGATGCAGACCAGAGAAATACTTTCGTCTTGTTTACATCAGGGTCCCCCATTTTCAATTCATAATGACATTTATGACATACATGACATACAGATATACAGTACTGTTACATTTATGACATACAAGATATACAAATATACAGTACTTTTTAACAGAGATCCTAACAGAAACTATATACATTCGAGGGGGAGGAAACTGTACATTAGGAGGGGTTGGGTGGTTGCTTGTCTGTCTGTTATATTGTTCTCATCCAAGTCCGTCTGCAATCAATGTTTGCTATTATACCCCCAGGCCCTGGTCCGCCTAGCGTTACAGATGATAAAAAATGTTGGGCAATAACATTGTGAAAGTTAGGGGATCCTTTCACGTGGTGCTCTTGGTTGCATGGGGGACCCTGATGTAAATAAGACGAAAGTCTTTCTCTGCATCCCCGTAACAATTGTGTGTATTGAGTTGTACTCAGGGGCGTAGCTGGGGGGGGGTAGCTTAGGATGATTCCAAGGGCCCAGCACTGAGGGGGGCCCCAAATTTTTTTTTTTTTTTTTTGATACTATGTTTGTTTCTGAAGTGTGTGTGTGTGTGTGTGTGTGTGTGTGTGTGTGAGATATATAGAGAGAGAGGGGGGGCTTTGGTAGACTATTGCATTGGTCCATTCATTGAAGATGAACGCAATGCGACATCCTTCACTAGGATCACCCACCAACAGTGCAGGTGCTGAACTGCTGATCCGAATGTATAGGTAAAAACCATATTATGCGTTTTCATCAATAAAAAAATGGCCAAAGAAAAATTTCGCTCGCGCGCACTCGCATTCACTGGGGGCCTACAAATACATTCTTTCATGGGGCCCAGAATCTGGAGCTACACCCTACTGTACCCATCATTCTGCAATCTGTTAATTAAAGTTTTCAATCAATCAATCAATCAATCAATCAATCAATCAATTCATTTCAATTCAATCAATGCAGTAACCGTGTAGGCCAGTAGGCGACGCTATTCATTTTACTTGGCCTCTCCCGCCGCAGTGTCTATTTGACATCCGGGACAAATTCACTTCCTTTCCCGTCGCCATTTATCACATACGGTGAGTTTGATCGAAGCTCTCTCCTTAAATTGTAAAAAAATTCAAAGTACAACCAATTAACGCTGTTACTTTGGTGGAAATTTAAGAGTTAAGACGCCTATACTGCTGTTGCCGTTGTCTCGTCGTAGCTTCATTGCCCAGTTTGTCCGTAGATGTTAAATGTACACAGACTGTCGGGGCCGTAGCACAGCCACATGCTCAGCGTCTCTCCTCACGTCAGTGCTAAGCTAGTTAGCTCGCTGGCTAAGCGAGGCTAACGACTCAGAAATGTGAGATTATTACGAGTTAAACTTCAATTAACATTAGAGTGACGAGCCCCCTTTGATTATGTTATAACGGGAGGCATTTCCCCAGACAGCTGCTCTTAACCGGTACCCTACTACGCTATCGTTGTGTTTGCACGTTACTAGCTGGCTAACCGCAACAGAACGAGGATGGCTGATTGATTGAAAACTTTATTTAACAGATTGCAGAATGGGTACAATACAGTACAGCTCAATACACACAATTGTTAAGGGGATGCAGACGTGAGAGACTTTCGTCTTGTTTACATCAGGGTCCCCCATTTTCAATTCATCATAACATACATGGCATACAGGTAGAAGACAGTACTGCTACATTTATGACATACCAGATTTGCAAATACAGTACTGTTTGTGATACAAAAATAGTCCAGAAAAGAGAGTATATACATTGGCTGTCCAATGTACAATTCAAACACAAATTAGTTCATGTGTTTTTATCTATATTTTCCTCAGATAGGCAGCTGTCGATCCAATAGTGAACCATGCAGAACGACGCTGGTGATTTCGTGGACCTGTACGTCCCACGCAAATGGTGAGTAAATCTTAATACATTGGTTTTATCTAGTTAGTTTTGATTGATTGATTGAAAACTTTATTAACAGATTGCAGAATGGGTACAATACAGTACGGCTCAATACACACAATTGTTAAGGGGATGCAGACCAGAGAAATACTTTAGTCTTGTTTACATCAGGCTCCCCCATTTTCAATTCATCAGGACATATACCGGTATGACATACAGATAGACGGTACTGCTACATCTATACATTTATGACATACCAGATTTGCAAATACAGTACTGAGGACAGAGTTGATCAACGACAACGTTCCACTCAGTCGAACCTTGTAAAAACTGATTTGCAGGCTGCGATGTACAGGCTACTAGGCTAGAGACGGCTCTGTCATGTTACATCCTGCAGCCAGCTAACGTTCTATTGAAATCAAGACATCGAGTTTCAAAGAAGTGATGGCAGCCCAGCCCAGGTACTGCTCAGAAACATCCTGGGTCCTGGCAGGAGTACTTATGGTTACATGGGTTGTCTGACTGATGGCTAGTGGCACAAACATGGATGCATTATGCCACTAGTGTAGACCGAAAAACAAATGTATTAAATACATAAATTATTCTCAAAATCCCCAAGATCAATCTTTTAATGCATGTCTTTCAGTGGATGTGTGAATATTTATTTGGAGCGCACCTCTTGTCCTGCAGAGGTGTCTAGTTAGCCTTGTACTAAGTCTGCTGAACTTCTATGGATACTCTGTTAACCAATTACATCGTTTGGCAATAATGGCAGCAGCGCCATCAAGTCTAATTGAATTGATATTGAATCTGTGCCAATAACCCAGAACCTTATTTATGTGTGTTGTCTTGTAGCTCTGCTAGCAACAGAATCATTGGTGCCAAGGACCATGCCTCTATCCAGATCAACATTGCAGAGGTGAGCGAGCGGAACAGTGTCCTAATAAGCGGTTCTCATTATGGCTATATTCCTGTTGCCTGTTTCAGATTTGCATAGAATAGAGGTACTTTATTGATCCGATGGAAATTCAGCACCACAGATCGCTCACAATGAACATTCAGTTAGTCAAAAATAAGAATAAAAATAGTCAGATTTACATTCTAAAATATGTACCGGTGTAATATATACATTCTAAAATATACAGTCAAATGTAAATGTCCAGGAAGGTATATACCTATAGTCAAATGTACAGGGATTTACTGTGAGGTACACTCGGATAGCTGTTGGTATGAAGGACCAGGATATATTTTTTTCTGTTTTATTATTCATTTCTATTGTAGATTCCTGTTTTCCTGCTTTTTCCTAAATTATGCTTTTGTGTTGATGTCATATCCCTGGCTTATCCTATTTTTCTCTTTTGCAGGTTGACAAGGTAACTGGTCGCTTCAACGGCCAGTTCAAGACCTACGCTATTTGCGGCGCTATCCGTAGAATGGTATGTAGTACTAGTAGTGATGCTTCTGTTTAAAATGACAAACACTGTTATGCTGGGAACAGACCAGGGCCAAATAGCTGCAAAGCACTACAAATTAAATGTCTTGGGCAAGCAGTACAGTACGCCTGGCTGAGTTCCCCACAATACCAGTCTGCTCTGCTGTCACATGTAGAGCTGATAGAACCTCTACCCTGTTTGTGTGTGTAGAAGGACACGTGCCAGTCTACTGCTCTTTTATAATCGCAGGAAGAGCTGTTATTTACCATGGGTTAAATTAAAAATCAAGAGCTTGGCAACTCTTGAACATTTTAAATCCATAATTTTAAACCTTTCTGTCTCTGTACCTGTCTCGGACCTGAGAGTGTCTTTGTTGTGTATCACCTGCATGTTCTCTCCACTCGCTCCCAACCTTTCCCCTATGTGTTTTTGTGTTTCTCTGCTTTCCCTCTCTGCAATGGACTACATTTATGTATGACATAACGTGGACTGGATCCCATTTGCTTTTCATTCAAACCCTCGCCCCTCAGATCAAACGATCCTTTGGTGATGTTTACGCCTTGGTTATTTCGAGGGTCACTTTGGGTGAGGCAGAGTAGGGTGTGCTGCAATAAACAGAATTTGGGAGGGACATTGGGGGGGGATTCCCAAGGGGGGCAAGGGGACAAAAACCTTGAATGGGATCCAGCCATGGCCTGTTATCTTGACCACACGAGTGAGTCTACTGTCTGTCCAGTTGTCTTCTGTGCCCATGTGTTTTTGTTTTCATTCCCGTCTCTGGTTTGTCCTGCATGGCCATTGTAAATTATTTGGAGCCAGCGTAAATGGGTATTATATCTATTTAGTATTATATAATATTTGATCTATTCTTATTTTTGTACATTTTAGTTTTCTATATTGTAGCGTTTGTTTTTTTACTGTATGAAGCACAATCTTGGGAGGCTTTCACACAAGTATTTCACTATAATATACATGTACCACTACCTTTATATGTGAAAAATAAAACAATTTTAACTTATGTCAATCCCCAGTTAAGATTCAATCTGAAATTAATATTGGCAATCTTTATAAGTATCTCAATGTATCGCCACCTTTTTAGAATTTACGAGGTTAAGTCATAGAGTGGGAGCTGGTGGTCTGATGGAGTGTTGTGCCTGGTGGAATGATGTATAGCCTCCTTGGTTGAAGGTTAAATTATAATATATTATATTTTTTCCGCTGACAGGGTGAGGCTGATGACTCCCTCCTGAGGCTGGCAAAGACTGACTCCCTTGTCTCAAAGTAAGCACGTTTTTTTTTTTTATATTTTCTTTTTTACTTTAATCTAATATGGTAGTTTTATTTCCTCAGGGTTACATTATCAAACCAATTTCTAGTCCCTAAACTGATTTGGTGGGTTCTTGTGTTTTTGATGACTAATCTTACCCAGTGTTTACCTACCTTGTAATGCAACATTCAGCAACACAGTAGATGGAGGTGTTTCTTTAAAACGTTGTGGAGTCATTTGGATTTTGTTTAGACTCGAACAAGTTAATGCTGTTCTTGTAGATTTAAGTGTTTAACTACTTAGTGCTTCTGTCTTGTTGGACTTTTGTAAACTCTTGACTAAATGTTACTAGGCTACTGGCATTTAACTTGAGATTGAGACATTAGTCTACTTTTGCACAACTTGCAGTTGGTTTCTGCCAGATTTCATGATGCTATGGTGACCATCATGAAAGGCAATGATGTTGTGTAGTTTGATCTTTACTGTAGAACAATCATAATCCCAGAATATACTACTTTGAACTGTACATATGGTTGTAAACAGAATAGTGGAACTGTAAACGTCTGGGTAGCTTTCTAGGTTTAGTTTTAGGTTTTATTATTATCATTAGTGTACCAATTGAACCAATCTTCCCTCGAGAACAGTATTTATTCAGTAATGTCAATATGAATATACCATTGCATTTTTTTCACTTTGTCAAGAATTGAGACTGGATGTTTTTTTCATCACTAACAAGCTTTTTATTTCTTTTTTGCAGGAACTTCTAAGTGTGGAGTTGGAAACTTTGTAAAATAAACACAAATGACAAATTATTTTTGAGTAGCGTAATTTATGTAAACTCACCTAAAAACATCCCATGTATATGCCTTTAATTGTATAATAATCAGCTGTACAATGTGAATGGATTTTGAGTATTCGTAACTCAAATGTTGTCCCTCTTGTTTGGCCCTGATGCATGGGAGAATGCATGTATATTAAAATGATGTAACATTAGGACCAGCTGTATATTATCATGGTACTCTTTTGTCCACGTTGGTTTCATCTCGTGTTGGAAGCCCCAGTTGCCGCTGTGTCATTGCATAATCAAGGCATTTAATCCCAGCAGTATTGGCCTGATCTTATTGGGTATTCCTTGAAGCAGGATTGCTCGACCAAGTAACTGAAATAGGATTATTTTAGTCATTAATGGATGTCTTCAAAGTCATACAAGCAGTCTCGACATGAACAGCACATGGAAGTTGTATTTCAAATAACCTGGTAAACAACACTTTCAACAAATGCCGCCCTGGCTCGTGTGTGTGAGCCCTGTCCTTGTTACATGGTCACTTGGTCCATCTCTAACTAAGCTGGATGTGAAGCCCTGATTTCCTCTGCTGTAATGGTTGAACTTGAGCAAATTATCCGTTTATCCAAAGTGACTTAGAAATTGTGTACAAGTCTGGCAGCTAAGGGTAAGTGGTATTGTTTGTAACGAGTGCTACACTTTTGAGTACATGATAGTATAGACATATTGGCGTAGTAGTATAGCCGTATAGCAGACATGGCAAAGTACACAAGTGACCGGTTTTATTTATTCATTCAGATACACTATTCTCCAAATAGTCACCACCTTAAAATAATGGTTTACATCACATTGTGTCTTTTGTGTGAAGTCATTTCTTCATGATGCTGGCCTCTGGTAAAATTGCCTACATCCTTAATTGAAAAGATGCTCTTCCTACCCAGTTGTGAAATGATTAATACATTCATTCGGTTTTTCTCAACTTGAAATTATGACTTAAGCCATTGTTTTAAGGTGATGAAATGCAGAAAACGTATATCACATTAATACAAGGGACACCGGTGCAGACATGCACATTCACTTCATGTTGACACATTTTATTTTTGATGAATATCTGGTTAATTGAATTAGATTAGGATAAACCATCGAGGTCTTTGCTGTAGTAGAGTATATTAACTCATTAGCCTAATGTACATTATTTAAAATCACAGGCCTGATGAGAGGCGAGCATGTTTTATGCATCCGCATCTTAACGTATGGATGGCAATGAGTTGCTTAGTGTAGTGGTTCACTTTACATGTACAATGTACATGGAGTTCTTGACTAAATTGTATATAAAAGCAAATGTCTTATCAGATGGGGGTCCCTGGCCAATTTCATCAATATCTGAAAAAAATATATATATTATTAACCCTAGCTAATTTGTCCTATTATACTACTAACCTGCACTGTAGCACTCAACACTTTGATGAACATTGTTACTGAGCTGATAGAGTTGTGCCCTTCCTGATGACTTGTACAAAACTTTGGATTAAAGCGTTTAGCTAAATGACAAAAGGTACATTTGATTTGACTCCTGTGATCTTGCTCATGGTCTCACAGAAGTCATACCAAAATCACTGGATACCTTTTCTTTCACGGCATGTAATCCTATTTGTATCCAGGAGGGGGCACCATCGGTTCTCAAATAGAAATGAAATAAATCTTAATTTGAGTTTTAGTTTATTTAACCTCATGTTATTAATATACCCTGGGCACTTTAAAATTCCATATAAATTGTCTTACATGCTTGTTGAGGGTTTTAAAGAAAGTTTGAGGTAGTGAAATGGGACTGGAAACTATTGTAACCTCTGTAATATGTTCATTAAATCATTTTCATCTTTAAGGATCATTGAGAGCGAGCTCATTTACAATGACGTGGAGAAATACGACATGATAAATACAAAAAAAGCAAATATAGAAACTGGAAGTCAATCAATTAAAACATTTAAAATAATTATAAACTGCTTATAGACTGGTGAAATGGTTTGCTATTAAAGATTGTAACTGCATTGCAAAATATTCCATGTTTCTGGGGCACAGAAGCTAAAAGCAGATTTTCCTAATTCAGTGCAAACTCTAGGAACTCTAAGTGTATAAGCCAATCACCAGAGAGAGTATAAGGTCCAGAGCTCCAATCCAGCAGTGAGTTGATGGAGGGTGGGAGATCGCCAATAATGGTCTTATACAGACAGGATGCCAATGCAAGTGACGTCTCTGCCAGAGAGGACCATCCACAGGATACAATGATGGGTACCATAACTGTCCCGTAATATGTTAATTTTCACACCATTAACTCTCCCAATTAGAGTGATAAGCAAACTCATCCATCTACGTAGATCATCTTCAACTGTACTAAACAATGGAAGGTAGTTGGATGTTTAACACATCTTTTTTAATCACCATTTAAATATTGGTTTGATGAGAATCAAAATGACGTAAAGGTGAAAATGGGTTCCGATATCCACCTTATTCTCCCGACGTTCAGTTATCTTTATTTGTGGACTTTGTGGCACACAGACTTCTGTTACCTGTTGTATAATATTAAAATACATCATTAGGGTTAGGTCATTCACATACCAAATGAAGAATGCAGCGATATACCTCCTCTTTGCAAGCTCATTCGTCTAACAAAGACAGCTGGGGCTCTGCCTTTTTCATTCAAAATTGACTGACCCTGAATATCTGTATATCCCTCTTCTAGATTCATATCTCATCAGAGATAGAAATACAAAACCAACAGCCTAGCAGTGTCCTTGTTGCCTAAAATAGAAGGTGAATAAGACTTGAAATGATGACACCAAGCTGGGACAGTCATACTAACACCGACTTCCTGTCTGAAGCTTTTCTCTTCAGGGTAACCTTTAACACCGACTTCCTGTCTGAAGCTTTTCTCTTCAGGGTAACCTTTAACACCGACTTCCTGTCTGAAGCTTTTCTCTTCAGGGTAGCCTTTAATACCGACTTCCTGTCTGAAGCTTTTCTCTTCAGGGTAGCCTTTAATACCGACTTCCTGTCTGAAGCTTTTCTCTTCAGGGTAGCCATTAATACAGACTTCCTGTCTGAAGCTTTTCTCTTCAGGGTAGCCATTAATACCGACTTCCTGTCTGAAGCTTTTCTCTTCAGGGTAGCCTTTAATACTGACTTCCTGTCTGAAGCTTTTCTCTTCAGGGTAGCCATTAACACCGACTTCCTGTCTGAAGCTTTTCTCTTCAGGGTAGCCTTTAATACCGACTTCCTGTCTGAAGCTTTTCTCTTCAGGGTAGCCATTAACACCGACTTCCTGTCTGAAGCTTTTCTCTTCAGGGTAACCTTTAACACCGACTTCCTGTCTGAAGCTTTTCTCTTAAGGGTAACCTTTAATAGCCACTTCCTGTCTGAAGCTTTTCTCTTCAGGGTAGCCATTAACACCGACTTCCTGTCTGAAGCTTTTCTCTTCAGGGTAACCTTTAACACCGACTTCCTGTCTGAAGCTTTTCTCTTCAGGGTAACCTTTAACACAGACTTCCTGTCTGAAGCTTTTCTCTTAAGGGTAACCTTTAATAGCCACTTCCTGTCTGAAGCTTTTCTCTTCAGGGTAGCCATTAACACCGACTTCCTGTCTGAAGCTTTTCTCTTCAGGGTAACCTTTAACACCGACTTCCTGTCTGAAGCTTTTCTCTTCAGGGTAACCTTTAACACAGACTTCCTGTCTGAAGCTTTTCTCTTCAGGGTAACCTTTAACACCGACTTCCTGTCTGAAGCTTTTCTCTTCAGGGTAACCTTTAACACAGACTTCCTGTCTGAAGCTTTTCTCTTCAGGGTAACCTTTAACACCGACTTCCTGTCTGAAGCTTTTCTCTTCAGCGTAACCTTTAACACCGACTTCCTGTCTGAAGCTTTTCTCTTCAGGGTAACCTTTAACACCGACTTCCTGTGTGAAGCTTTTCTCTTCAGGGTAGCCATTAACACCGACTTCCTGTCTGAAGCTTTTCTCTTCAGCGTAACCTTTAACACCGACTTCCTGTCTGAAGCTTTTCTCTTCAGGGTAACCTTTAACACCGACTTCCTGTGTGAAGCTTTTCTCTTCAGGGTAGCCATTAACACCGACTTCCTGTCTGAAGCTTTTCTCTTCAGGGTAACCTTTAACACCGACTTCCTGTGTGAAGCTTTTCTCTTGAATGAATGAATGAATGAAAACTTTATTTAACAGATTGCAGAATGGGTACAATACAGTACGGCTCAATACATACAATTGTTAAGGGGATGCAGACCTGAGAAAGACGTTTGTCTTGTTTCCATCAGGGTCCCCCATTTTCAATTCATATAGACATATATGACATACATGACATACAGATAGTCAGTACTGCTACATCTATACATTTATGACATACCAGATTTGCAAATACAGTACTGTTTGTGATACAGAAGGAGTCAAGAAAAGGGAGTATATACATTTGACGTAGAAACTGTACATTATCTTCAGGGTAGCCATTAACACCGACTTCCTGTCTGAAGCTTTTCTCTTCAGGGTAACCTTTAACACCGACTTCCTGTCTGAAGCTTTTCTCTTCAGGGTAACCTTTAACACCGACTTCCTGTATGAAGCCTTTCTCTTCAGGGTAACCTTTAATACCGACTTCGTGTCTGAAGCTTTTCTCTTCAGGGTAACCTTTAATACCCACTTCCTGGCTTGGATTTCTGAATCTTTTCTCTAAAGGATTTCTGAAGCTCGGTGTTGCTGGTCTCTTCACGATTTCCCTACTGCATATGTACCGACCACTCGCATTCTATACGTTACGATGTTTTTCTGATTTAGTTGTGTTAATATACCACAGATTTACACCCTAGATAGACTATAAGCACAGAATCCGATGACCCTCAGAATGTATCTGAGCTGAGCTTGTGCATGTTCTATAGTGTGATAATTTATGTGCAGTGCAGTGGAATCGCCTGTCCAAACACCGCCACGATATTAACCACATGTGTTCCATTAGTTTTGCCTCCTCACGTGCTTCTAATGCCCCCCTTATTTTTGGACGGTGATTTACCATTTTATCACGGGAAGCGCCTCGATCCCAAAGGTGCAAAAAGCCTCCTGGTAATTACCGATCATTTAAAAAAGGAGTGCCTGTATACGGTGATGGTTTACCGGTAAGTTATAGACTCAACAAGCCAAGCTATTATTTATATGATGAGAGAGGATTCTCGTACCACTTCCTCCAGAGTTCCATCGGGAGTGGGCACCGGGTCCGTCCGTATTTCACTTTGTCCCGGCCCAGTATCCCTCCTCCCCAGAACTTTCTAAAAGAAGTTGTACATATATTTCTGACTAGGAGAGTATTTTTTTATTGAAATGATGAATCTTGATTTGTTGTGAATTCCTTTCTCCCCATATTTGGAGGGGGGGGGGGGTTCTTGATTTTCTTTTCTTTTCAGGGGGATGTTTTACTGTCCTTTTTGATCGTTTGTACCTCTTGTTATTTTAAATAAAAGATTTCCCTTTTTACACATTTCTGCGCCCCAAGTCTTTTGATGTCGAGGCTGCGTTCACGCTGAAAGCTTTAGCGCTCAATTCTGATTTATTTCTCAGATCTGATTTATTTTCTTTGGCTCTTGACATTATTATTATTGTTGTTATACTTTTTTTTTTAAATAAATGTGGCCAACTCTCTCACACTTTGAGTCAGAAACAAACATAGTATCAATGAGTATCAATAATACACCCGAGTGAAGTCTAGTAAAGTCTATAATCTTTTTTCCTTTGATCTGCTGCGGTCAGGCAAGCGATACCGGAGTCTCAAGGCGAGCACAGAAAGACTCAGAAGAAGCTTCTATCCCCAGGCCATCAGGCTGCTAAACGAACAATGAACACTACACAACAACAACCATCAAACGCACATAGCACACACATCCACACGCACACACTCACTTTAAACAAACACACTGTAGCACCCACTCCACACACTTTATAGCACACACCCACTTTAAACAAACACACTGTAGCACCCACTCCCCACACTTTATATTTATTGATGAAGGATTGCACTACAACTCGTCCACCTTACTGTAAATTGTACCAAAATTGTACCTCATCCCATTTCTGCTTTGCACTATATAGTACTGTACATTAGTACACTGCATAGTATTGTATATTATATGGTAACTCAGTTACGTCTATTCTGCATCGAACATTGTACATATGTCTATACTGAACACTGTGACCTCATTTTCTACTTCTAAATTACATGCTATACTATGTTATTTGATACTATCTTGTCTAGCACAGTCTCTGGAGCGTAACAGTAAGAAGCATTTTGTATGAAAGTATTCTGTACTTCTGTATGACAACTATTAAAGAAACTTGAAACTTGAAACTTGAAATTAGGTGTGGGGGGGCTAAGGAGACAATTGTGGAGGGTCAGGGTGTGTTGGGGAGTACTGCTGACTGCCCAAGAGAGAGGGAGGAAGACCAGAGTACCGGACCAGGTTTGTAAATCCTGGGCCTCATACACTCCCACTGCCAGGCTCCAGTTGACGCTCCGGACCCCAAAGACGGAGGTGCAGCTGGCCAGAGTGCTACTGTGTCTCGCTACCTAGTGACGTGCACCACAGTTCCCACGAAGCAGGGATAATCCACCCTGCTACATTTGACAGCCTTCGAAAAAAACAGATCTGAGCCACATATCGGTAAATAAATCAGATTTGGGCCACTTTCGCCTGCAGTGTGAACGTGGCCTCTAAAGGTTTCCTCGTCTCCTCCGGTGTGTCTGGTTGACGACGCGTCGACAGAGTTCATCATCACGGACAGACTGATGAAGGCCAGAGGCTGGGAAACATTTAGTCTCATTCACTGATCGTGAACAAAATAAGTACCGTATTCAGTCACTCATCATCTAGGTCGTCCATCGGTGCTTCCAGTCATCCCGATCCTCCATGCATCTGGCTAGCTCGCCGGTGCATTCTGTTCCCGCATCTCTCCTGAGTACGTCCACGTAGGTTAATCTGGGACGTCCTCGTGATCGATGCCCGTGTGTTGGTTCCCACAGCACAAGGTTGCTGGTTGGCAGCTCATGGTGTCTCTGGCAGTGACCTGCCAGCCTCATTCTCCTGACTGCCACTTTATCGCTCACCTTTAGCACCCCCCCCATACAAGTCGAAACCATTCTGTACCAATATGGTGTAGAATAAATAGTATGATTTAGTTATATTATAATAAAATAGAAATTAAATAGTATATAGAAGTATAATACAGAATAATACATTATATAAATGTATAGCTACGTGTGTGTGTGTGTGTAAATGAATGAACCTAAATATGTAGTTTGACTGATAGATACACAAAATGGGTTTATTTATGTTGATTTAATTTGGTTGTGTTGATGTTTCCATTTTTGCAAAATGGGTATGTACATTCTGTTTGGTTTTACACAATAAGTCTATCGGTGTGTTGTGTGTGTGTAGGGGCAGGTATATATAAGAATTTTTCTTCTTCCTGTTCCTTTCGGCCATGGGATTAGGTGAATTATATGAATATGTACTGTTGGACTGTGGTAATTCTATGTACGAATAAATAAATTATGATGATTCTCTCTAGTCTACTGCATAATAACGGTAAATGGCTGCATTTATATAACAGCTTTTATCCAAAGCACTTTGCAATTTGTTCCTCACATTTCACCCATTCATTCACACACCGACGGCGGAGGCGACCATGCAAAGAGCTAACCTCACTGTGGAGCAGTTAAGGGGTTAAGTGTCTTGCTCAAGGACATTTCGACACGCTGCCCGGGAGGAGCGGGAATCAAACCGCGTAACCTCCGAATTACCAGACGACTGTTCTATCGCCCGAGCCACTGTCGCCCCCCCCCCCCCCCCCCCCCCCCCCCCCCCCCAGATAATGCAGCCAAGACACCCTAGAACTATGATACACAAGTCGGAAAATAATTTATTTAGAAAAAAATATATATTATACTTACACAAGGTATGAAATATTATGCATGTTTTAGTTGATCGTTTTGCCCTCTATATTGTTCTGGTTCTGCGGACTTGCATCCACTTTAATGTGAACAACATGACAAACCTGTAATGGACTAAATTACCTATATGGACCATATTCACACTGTGTGTGAATAGGGTCAAATGGCATACAGTGAATCTAAAAACAAAATGGCTACGGCACTTCTGTGAAACCACCAAATCCCTCCCCAGAGTGTGCTGTACTATACAATTCATCACATCAATTAAACATTAATGCCAAATATATGCATATTCCTTATAAGTGTACAGTTTTGTAAGCTTATCTCCAGACCTGTGGGCCAAATAGCATTTGCAAGTAATTCCTAGCTTTTATTTTAAACTAGCCCCCGAGGTGGACTTCTGCCATATAGGACAATACAGGAAATCGCTAGAAAACTTCAGACTGGTTAGAAATCTATTTCTGTTTACATTTCCGTGATTGACAACTTGCCTAACCCCATCCGAGCTGTCCTGTAAGCCCTGTGCCTCTGGTGCACCAAGCAGGCTAAAACAAACGCTCCCAATTAGTAGCAAATGCCAATGCGGCCTGGGTCCACTTATTTCAACCCAGTCCTACGGGCTGTTTACAGTCAGAAGCCACTAGAGGTCACTATCGTCCCCACTGCAAGCTGTCCTGAAAGGAACACGCCAATATTTTGGGAAATTAGCTTACAGTCTTCTCCAGAGAGAGACAAGAAGATAGATACCAGTTTCCTCTCTGTGCGTTCAGTAGAAAGCTATCTGGCTGCACGTTAGCCTAGCTTAGCACAATGAATGGAAGCGGACAGTGCCGGTTAGCCTTCGGGAGAGGTGTTAGTTGGACAATGCCTAGGCTAACCGGCAAAATGTCGCCGTGTTCCTTTAACCTCACTGGTAGTTAAACACGGTCACTGCCTGTTGATAGGAGCGGCTCCGTACGCGGACAAAGGCAAAGGCAGAAGACATCTTGGTGATACAGTAACATAACGTTAGTCCAATAAATATTCATGTCTGTGGGAGAGAGAGATGTGGGCGGCCTTCACATGTATCGCTCTTAAAGGAGCTACTCCGTCCATAACCATCGGCTCCGTGTTGCGGAGACCGAACATCCAGACCAGGAATCCTCCAGACTTCCAATGACGACTCCAGACGTATTCCGAAAAAAAACTACCTCAAAGAGTCCCATCTTAACGTAGACGAGTGTGGAAGCTGCGTTCCTCCGTCCATTATGTCCACGCTCTGATTCAGAGACGTTCTATAGTTGAATTACATACAGTCTCTGTACATTAGAGAGCAGTCACTGTCTGTACAGTACGGGGGCGGTTTGAGGCCTTCAGCGTTCTATTGTCCTCGACAGTTGCGTTAGTCTGCGCTGGTTGTCGATGACCTGGATGTTCTGGATGTAATGGCGGATGTTGCCTGGACTGCGCAGGGGGAGAGACTGTTCCGAGTCTGAGAGAGAGAGAGGAGAGAGATGGAGAGAGATGGATAAAGAGAGACACATGAGAGAGAGAGAGAGAGAGACAGGAGAGAGCGAGAGAGACACATGAGAGCAGAAAGAGAGAGATGGATAAAGAGAGACACACATGAGAGAGAGAGAGAGAGAGAGAGACAGGAGAGAGAGAGAGAGACACAGGAGAAAGAGAGAGAGACACAGGAGAGAGACAGGAGAGAGAGACACAGGAGAAAGAGAGAGACACAGGACGGAGAGAGACACAGGAGAAAGAGAAACACAGGAGAGAAAGACACAGGAGAAAGAGAGAGACACAGGAGAGAGAGAGAGATGGAGAAAGAGAACATCATTTTGAGGCCAGTTACATAGGAATATAATTAAAAGTGAGTTGCATCGTCTCTCTAAAAGGGTTTTGGATGTAACATGTGACCTACATGTAGATAAGCGGACAGCAGGTGCATCAAGAAACATCCTGTCCAGGCCTTTCTGTGGGGATGATGGCACTAGAGAGAGAGAGAGAGAGAGGGACGGACGGACGAGGGAGAGAGGGAGACAAATTATTTATCATTCTTGTCCAATCCAAAATGAATGTTGTTGTTTACATGTTGCATGTATCCCCTCCCTACTTCCCATTCCCCCACTGGAATGCACCCCTGCTGGTGCTCTAGTGCGACATCTAGTGGACGTTATCGGCAGCACTTTTAATAACTCAAAATACTGATACATTCTCAGCCAATATTTACAAACATTACAAATGTAAATTAAATGTTTCAAATGTTTAAAAATACATCAAATCAAAATACATCGAATACTCTTTATTTGGCATATAGTATTTCTATCAATGGCTCACTCAGTCAATAATATGATGTAATGCCAGCATATAGGCCATGGGGGCTAAAGTCACCAGAGTGACCAGACCAGTTCAGAAGTAAGTACGGGGGGTGTGGCCAGAGGAGGCCTCTTCAACACTTCAAGACTGCTTTGACACCACAGACTGGGATATGTTTAAAGCAGGCAGCCACCTACAATCATCACACCAACATCCATGAATACACAGAGACAGCCACTGCTTACATCAGTAAATGCATCGATGGTAAAAGTGGCTGCAGCACAGCATCCTGCCGCAAGACCCTGCAGCGCACGGTCAGAACAGCTGAGAGGATCGTTGGTGCCCCCCCCCCCCCCCCCCGGACATTTACAATACACGCCTGGCCCGCAAAGCGCTACGCATCGCGGGCGACATCACCCACCCCTCTCCTGAGGAGCCTCCGAGCCAGGACCAGCTGACTGAAAGACAGCTTCATCCACCAAGCTGAACTCTCTCCCAGCTCTCTGCCACCACAGACTCTGGACTAAGAACACCGCCCCCCTGCCCACTGACACACACACAGCTCTCCCCCCTCTCTCTTACTCTGCCCCCACAGTCTCTGGACTAAGAACACCGCCCCACTGACACACACACACACACACACACACACACACACACACACACACACACACACACACACACACACACACACACACACACACACACACACACACACACACACACACACACACACACACACACACACACACACACACACACACACACACACACACACACACACACACACACACACACACACACACACACACACACACACACACACACACACACACACACACACACACACACACACACTTTACTAACTCACTGCCATTCTTTTATTTTAGTTTACATTATTTTAGTGTACTGCCATATTTATATTTACTATGTACCACTGCTGCTAGAACATTTGCACTAAGTTATCTTTTACCTCTTTATTTATTCACTCATTCATTTCAGCTACTGTTTATATTGTAGTCCTGTATATTGTGTGTACATTGTGTCCTTTGTTACTTTATGTTTATAGTGTCCTATATGTTACTTTATGTTTATATTAGATCTTTTTATATACACCGTGGGAAGGGGGAACGAAATTTCATTTTTTTGCACATGAAGGAAAATCACAATAAATTTGACTTTGACTTAGACTTTGAGAATGAAAAAAGTCTTTCCAATTCCATGGTTTGATTTTGTGGTGGGGGCTAACTGTTTACATTTGGATTACAGATTGCACTTTATTAACAAGGACATTCTTTCTCTTTACAAAGGAGCCTAAAGATTATACAGTACACGTCATGTAGGCACTTTAAATATATATCTACAATCTCTAACCTCTCCTGAATACATTCGGCAAATGTAATCAACACAAAGTCCACAGAGTCCCGCTCAACCAGGTGAGAGTAAGAACAGCCAGGCTGAATGTAAGTGATTCATGCGTCTCGCGGCTTAAAGGCCTCTGCATGCTACAGAAACTTCAAAGCAACTGCAACACAACATCGACAAAGCAACGGTGTTGCAGACATTCTGCATTTATGCTTCTGCAAAATCGACGCGCAAAGTTAGTTTAACTAAAGTTAGTTTAGGTTCGTGTTAACGTTAGATAATGTACAAAATAAACGTATTTCCGGTGCTTTTAGACATCGCTCTTTTATTTTGAAATCCCCCGACCGGAAGTATTTGTGATGTATTCTGCTTGTGTAACTTTAGGTTAGTTTTAACGTTAGCTGGCAGCTACAGCCTACAGGCACTCGAGGTCGAGGAAGAGCTGCTGAATTTAATCGGCAGGAGGAGAGAGAGCTCGTCAAAGCTGGATATATCCCTGTGGCTGTGGTTGTAGGCACGAAAATGCAGCTCGAACTACCTGTTATATTAAATTAATTGATTGCTGTTTAACAACTTGTCCGTGTCCAGTCCTTTCGAACTGCCCTCCGTCCGTTCATTGTAAACAATGATGCATGTAATTATATTAACGTTACTGTGTGTTGTTGTAGCTATGTTAATAAATTCTGAATGGCATTAACGTTAGTTGGGTATGATAAGAGCATTGAATAGCATCAAGTTCAACGCTAGCTGGCTGGCTACAACAATGGCGGATGGTATTCCTCGGACCAATATTATTATATGACAGCCCCGCCCCCATTCACTACCAACCAATCACTGCTACGCAATATCAACGCAACGGTTGTTTAGATTAGATTTGGGGGACATGTACGCAACGTCCTCGCAACACAGTCTACAAGACCCTCTAAAACAATCGCGTTGAAATCGTGCTGATGTTGTGTTGAAGTTGCTTTGAAGTTGCTGTAGCATGTAGAGGCCTTAAGGCTGCGTCGGAGCTCTGGGCGGTGCTAGCTCTGGGCTAGGGTTCGGCTGCTGACCTTACCGTAAGGCTGGCTTCTGCATCCTCGCACAATCTTGACCGTCCTGGCAATCATGCGCTGCAATAATGAGACGAAAAGGACGCATTTTTAAAAAGGAACACGCCAAAATTGGGGGAAATTAGCTTACCGTCTTCTCCGGAGAGAGAGACAATAAGATAGATACCAGTTTCCTCTCTGTGCGTTCAGTAGAAAGCCATCTGGCTGCACGTTAGCCTTAGCTTAGCACAATGAATGGAAGCGGACAGTGCGCCGGTTGGCCTTCGGGAGAGAGGTGTTACGTGCCGCCATCTATCTCCTCGTCTCTCTCTGGAGAAGACTATAAGCTAATTTCCCAAAATGTTGCCGTGTTCCTTTAAGCCAAAGATGAATGTTTTTAACATTTTGTAAGAATTTGACTGAAACATTTACATTTAATTTACATTTAGTCATTTAGCTGAACGCTTTTATCCAAAGCAACGAAACAAGTTCTGTACAACAAGTAAACAGGAAGGGTACAACTCTGGCAGCTAAGGGTCAGTGACATTGGGGATATCTCTAACACAGGGGTTCTCATACCGAGACCCCATTTTAGAACGAAAGCACACGTTGTTGAACTTGATCATACATATTTATTAGAAAATGTAATTACAGCACTATGTTATCAATACACATTTATAAAACAAGGCATATTTAGCCAAAATATGTTGCCAGAACATTAAAAAAAAAATAAAAATCTTTAAAAAAATATATAATTCTTACTTTCCAATGTCACCTACCCACGACCCCAATTTGGGTCGCGACCCGTAGTTTGAGAACCACTGCTCTAAAACACAAGAAACGTTGGGTCGGCTGCACTCTAAACGCCAATGCGAGAATAATACATGTGTTATGTGTCGTCAAAACTGGGGACATTTCAACATCTCACATCAAACGAGAGCAAAACAGGTTATTACAGCAACGTCTCGGTGACTCACCATCTTCTCAAAGTTCACCAGTTTATCTGAGTAGCTCTTGTTTCCCTCGTGGATGAAAGTCATGTCTACAGAAAACGCACACACGCACACACACATATACACATGCACACGCACACACAGAGACACACGCGCGCGCACACACACACACACACACACACACACACACACACACGCACACGCACACACACACACACACACACACACACAGGAAACAGGAACAAGTCAGTGATGTTGTCAGTGAGTTCATGTGAATCATTACTGGTCAGACTACTAGTTTTTATGACTTTATGTGTGTATACTGTATTTTGTATTTCTTTTAGTATTTCTGTTTTTATATTGTACAGCACTTTGGTACAACTTCGGTTGATTTTAAATGTGCTATGACCTTGACCTTCTACAAGTTTTACTTGTTTGCGTAATAATGAAGATACCGTAAATAGATAAATGTTGGGTGTTAAATGTTGTAATGTAAATAATACTGATATGCGTTACATGCTGGTGTAATAAGGTAACCTTTGACCTTTGAGCAGCAGGGGCATGAGAGGGATGTACGGGGGGCTGAGCTTGGCCACTGCCAGCCTGTAGGCCCTGTGGTTGCGTGACGGATCCTAACAGACACAGAACACAAGCAGCGGTCGTCAGCTCTCACACTACTTCATACATGATACATATGACGGTACGCGAGGCCTGGGACTGATGGGCGTGAAACAGAAGAGGGTATCGATCGACGGTATTCCTACAGAGACGTTTTTTATATTTTACCGTCTGGTTCCATCTAGTGGGCATTCGTGGCAAGAGCTGGAACGTGTATCTAAGACTGTAAGACAGTTGAACTACTTCCGGGTCGGCGTGATGTGTTAAGCTATCAAGTTTAAGATTTAAGTGGTTTGGCATCTTAATCTGCGTGTGGAAATTGTAACCTATGCAACTGAATGATTTATATGTTTACTGTTTAATTTTCCGAGGGATATTGAGTGTTTGTAATATAAGACCAGCGAGCGAATCACTTCCATTCGTGCGTGCGTCAGAGTTAGAGCCAAGTCGAAAACCTCACAGAAAAAAGCTGTGACGATAACATCCCCGTGGGCGATCCAACTGGCTAACGGTATGTTTTTATAAATAAATGTATTTAATTCCTCAGGTTTGTCATTTGTATATGCTGATTACATGTCGCTAATTATTGCAGTTTATTTCTATTTGTATTCCAGGTAAATAATATGATTGAGTAGGGCGGCTAAGTGGCGCAGTGGGCAAGGCGCTCGCCACTAATGCAGGAGATGCTGGGTTCGAGCCCAGCTCTCGCCGTTGCTTCCGGCTTGGCTGGTCGTTCATACTAATACAATTGGCAGTATTAGGGGGTTGGAAAGCCGGTGGGTGGGGATCGGACGTTGTGGACAGCGACTCCTACAGGTCGGTTGGTGCGCCTGTACAGCAGAATCAGGAAGCAAAAAAATTATGATTGACTACGATTGTGTCAAAATAAAGTATTCAATCAATCAATCAATCAATCAATCAATCAATCAATCAACTATTGACTACTGACTACTGTCTGTGTGACCTGTAGAGTGCTTAACTCATTCAGCGCCAATCACGAATAAAGTCGGGTTATCTCACCATGCGTTGAGCGCCAAAACCAGAGAAAAGTCGGGTTTTCAATCGTTTATCGTTTTTTCTTTTATTCGATTTTAATATTCTATACAGTCTCACGCACCTCTGTGTATTATTGGGACTCATTCTGAGACCTCGAGATTGCAATGCCGGCCGAATCCTGCTAGGTGGCAGTATTGCCTACCCTTTGAAACCTTATTTTACACTGTGTGTTACATTTTATATGGTCCGGGTGGATAAATGGTACCCGGGCTTCATTCGAGCCACTTAGAACGCGTCCAGCACACTTGATGCATAGTTTGTCCCATTTCATGTCAGGGACCCGATGGACATCAATACTGGAAATCGCGATCAGACAATTGGAATATTCATTTTGAAATACCTCCTAGCAAAGGTAAGGACTATATGACATCAATCCTACTTTGATCCCACAATGATTTCACATCGATCGCAACGATCATATGTCACATACTCTTCCTTTAAAGCGTGGCCCATTGACAGCAGGGATGGGGATACACACTGGCACTGAATGAGTTAAGTGTGTGTGTGGATGCTAAATTCAAATAAATACATAAAAGTTAAGGTCGGAATTGTTTCCTTAAGTCCGGAAAAACGGTTGATCGCCTGCACCCTTCCAAAGGAGCGATTTAATCATCACATAAAAGAGTGTGAATGATTAGATATTTGGACGGCCACTCTTACCATCAGCCTCTCGTACGTGCAGTACATCCTTTTCGTCTTGCTGGGTATTCTCTGTAAAGATTAGATAAAAATGTATTGTCATTATTCAGCACAAGTAGAATAAGTACATATATAGAAGGATTTATATGCAGGTATATATAGATATACTTGTATACTGTATATATGCAGTAAATATAAATGTATATATATACAGTATATACAGCACTATTGTACATGCTATCATACACAGTAACGACGACAGCTTCTATCCACAGGCCATCAGGATGCTCAACGTGCCACTATGCGACAACAAAACATCAACTACACTCACAGCACACACATCCACACGCACACACTCACTTTAAATAAACACGCACCGTAACACCCACTCTACTCACTTTAGTCACTTTAACACACTTTATATTTATTGGTAAAGACTGATTTGCACTACAATTCATACCTCATTGCACCGTACCCTAAGTTGTACCTCATCCAATTTCTGCATTGTACTGTATACTGTATTGTACTTAGTGATGCACCGATGTGAAAATTGTGGCCGATACCGATAACCGATATTAATATTGGTGTTCTGGCCAATACCGATATTTACCGATGTCGATATCTCTGTATAGAAAACACTTTTTTATGATAATCAAATAAAGAGCTGTTTTCCAAAACGCATACTTTTTTAACTTTTGTAACTTATTTTCAGAAATGACTGATATTTTGAAACTATTTAAGGCCAAAACATGTAAAAAGAAAAAAAAATATATAAAAAAAATATATATATAAAAAAAAATATATATATATATATTTTTTATATTGGCCCTATCTTGATATCGGACCGATACCGATGTGTAAAAAAACGGCCATATCGCCGATATTATATCGGCGGCCGATATATCGTGCATCACTAATTGTACTGTAACTAACTGTTAATGTTTTTTTTACTCTATATTGTATATTGTATGTATATTTAATTATTTACTGAACACTTTTTGTTTACATACTTTTGACTTTCTATTTTATACTTTTTATCTAGCACACTCCCAGGGGCTCATACAGGAAACTGGTCAACACAGCTTTATTTCCGGCAATGGGTGCCTGATGCGCATGTGATCACAGCGCAGGCGCACCAGGCAGCCAAATACGGAAATAACGCCGTTTTGAGCAGTGTTGACCAGTTTATAAAGATTATTTAAAATGTTCATTAGCAACGCAGAGCTTTCAAATCCTAGCATTTCTCTGTTCGAAACCCTCGTGCAACTGAGAGTACCTTTGAAATGTATCTGTGATACTTGTATAACGAACGGTTCGGTTAGAACCAGTCCTTCAGGGTAAATCTAGGTTGGTTTCCCATTGAGGAGCAAGTGACTGTGTATTCACTCGGCCAAACCTTGTTGGCGTGCATCACAGTCACGAAAGGGGCTAGGCTCCCTCTGTGAAACCCTCATGTTCCCGCAGCTCTCACCTCCCAGGTCTTGTACAGCCTCTGCACCGCACTGTTGCTCAGTCCGAACATCACGGCGAAGAAGGAGTTGAGATTCTTCTGCTCCTTCAGTCTGGGAGGGAGACATTAATAACAGATCAATTATAATACTGCCCCCTTCAGTCTGGGAGGGAGACATTAATAACAGATCAATTATAATACTGCTCCTTCAGTCTGGGAGGGAGACATTAACGGATCAATTATAATACTGCTCCTTCAGTCTGGGAGGGAGACATTAACGGATCAATTATAATACTGCTCCTTCAGTCTGGGAGGGAGACATTAACGGATCAATTATAATACTGCCCCCTACAGTCTGGGAGGGAGACATTAATAACAGATCAATTATAATACTGCTCCTTCAGTCTGGGAGGGAGACATTAACGGATCAATTATAATACTGCTCCTTCAGTCTGGGAGGGAGACATTAATAACAGATCAATTATAATACTGCTCCTTCAGTCTGGGAGGGAGACATTAACGGATCAATTATAATACTGCTCCTTCAGTCTGGGAGGGAGACATTAACAGATCAATTATAATACTGCTCCTTCAGTCTGGGAGGGAGACATTAATAACAGATCAATTATAATACTGCCCCCTTCAGTCTGGGAGGGAGACATTAACGGATCAATTATAATACTGCTCGGGGCGGCTAGGTGGTGTAGTGGGCAAGGCGCTCGCCACCAATGCAGGAGACGCTGGGTTCGAGCCCAGCTCTCCGCATTGCTATCAGCTTGGCTGGTCGTTCATACTAACACAATTGGCAGTGTTAGGGGTGGGAAAGCTGATGGGTGGGGATCGGACGTTGTGGACAGCGACTCCTACAGGTCGGTAGGTGCGCCTGCACAGCAGAATCAGGAAGCGACGGGGGTGGCGTGTCCCTCCCACGCAGACCCCCGACGCTGAGAGATTGCGCTGTGCAGGTGAAAAGATGCGACGGCTGCTTCCTCGAGTACCGGAGGGGACACGTGATGTAAAGCTTCGTCCACATTGCAGCCGGCTTGTGGGAGGCATGGCCTAACAGCGTTCGAGACAGGGGAGGGTAGAATTGGACGATATGAAATTGGGATGGGAGAAAAATTTAAAATGGGAGAAAAAAGTAGATACAAAAAAATTATAATACTGCTCCTTGTGTACTATGTGTACTAGTACTCATAGTATATATTCAGATTCAAATTCTTTATTGCCTATATTTAATGTAACATATAACCAATATAGACCTTCATCTGCACCTTTGTGTACACTGTTTATTTTTCTCATATTTCTATATTCAGATCTAATTGAATTGCCTATATTTATGTATGTATTTATCTACCCCTGGCTGAGTCCGTGGTCCCTGCCTGCTTCAAGGTGTCCACTATAATACCGGTACCAAATAAATCCTCCCCAACAGGTCTTAATGACTACAGACCGGTGGCACTCACCTCTGTGGTCATGAAATGTTTTGAGAGGCTGGTTAAGGATTACATTTGTGCCTCCCTCCCCAGTGATATGGACCCTCTGCAGTTTGCATACAGGCCAAACAGGTCCACTGACGATGCGGTCTCTCAAGTACTACACAGCACCCTCTCTCACCTAGACTGCCAGAAGGGGGGCTATGTGAGACTGTTGTTCATTGACTATAGCTCAGCGTTCAACACCATAGTCCCCACCAGACTGGTGGACAAGCTGATCGAGCTGGGTCTGAGCTCCGCTCTGAGCACCTGGATACTGGACTTTCTGAGTGAAAGGCCCCAGGCGGTCAAGGTGGGGGGTCAGACCTCCAACACCATCACCCTGAGCATCGGGTCCCCCCAGGGCTGTGTTCTGAGCCCCCTGCTGTATTCACTATACACACATGATTGTGTGGCCAAGTTCAGCTCCAACTCCATAGTGAAGTTTGCGGACGACACAGTGGTGGTGGGGCTGATCTCTGACAACGACGAGAAGGCCTACCGGGAGGAGGTTGATGTACTGGAACGCTGGTGTCAGGAAAACAGCCTGCTCCTGAACATTGGTAAAACCAAGGAGCTGATCGTGGATTTTAGGAGAACACAGCAGGGGACACACACACACCACTGAGGATAAACGGGGCTACCGTGGACAGGGTGAGCAGCTTCAAGTACCTGGGGGTCCACATCTCAGAAGACCTGACATGGACAACACACATAGACTCAGTCGTAAAGAAGGCGAAACAGCGCCTCTACCACCTGAGACAGTTAAGGAAGTTCAGAGTATCGGGAAGATACTCCAGTCCTTCTACTCCGGAGCTGTAGAGAGCATCTTGACCATAAACATCACTGCCTGGTATGGAAACAACAAGGTACAGGACAAGAAGGCCCTACAGAGAGTGGTGCGCTCAGCTGAGCGTACTACGGGTATTGCACTACCACCCTTGCAGGTCTTATATAACAAGAGGTGCAAATCCAGAGCCTGCAGAATAATGAAAGACCCTCACCACCCCAACAACAGCCTGTTCAAGCTGCTGAGGTCAGGCAAATGCCTGCAAACACCAGCAACTAGGACAGAGAGACTTCGGCTCAGCTTCTTCCCCCAGGCCTTGAACACTGAACTCTCCACATCCACACACAAGCACACATGAGCACACACACACACACACTGTATACGCTCACACACTAACAGTCACTTTAGCATGAACAGTACACACACACACACATGCTGCACACGCTCACACTCAACGGTCACTTTACACAATGGAAAGGTCACTTAAAAAAATAAAAAATAAAAATAAAAAAATAACGGGAGTGGTTCTTGTATAGTAACAGATGGATATAGCAAGCTAGCATAAGGAAACATAGTATAACTGTAGATTGTATAGTATAGCATTGTATAGTAGTGTACATAAGACCCAGTGCCTCATCCGTAGCTAACATTGTATTGCACTATCGCAGGACCTTAGCATGTCTTAGTACCATGCTTTTTGTAAACTGTATGTACATTATACCTGTTATGTCTTATTCTTATTACTTGTATTATTGTACAAATGTCTTATTCTCATCCTATTCTTATTGTATTATTGCACAATCGCTGCGGGCATGACCCCCCGCATTTCACTGTATGCTTGTATGCCGTGACAAATAAAACTCTTGACTTGACTATGTCTTTCTTCTACTACCATACCCTGCCCATACCTGTACCCCCCCCCCCCATGCTGCTATGACGCACACATTTCCCAAAAGGGATCAATAAAGGAATATCTTATCTTATCTTAAATTAAAACACGTGGCACATTACAATTTGAGATAAACACAAAATATACATTATTAAAAAGCAATAGGATAGAAGTCAGTAGAGTCACGACTGCAGGTTTGGTTTTGTTCCTTGAAGTGAGTGTTAGATTAGATTAGATTAAATTAGATTAGATTAGATTCTAATGTATAGGGACGTGTAGTGGTTACGTCATTGCCGTTTTTCGTGTTCCACCCTCTGTTCCAACACAATGTATTTCCCCATTGACCATTTCTAAATCGTCTCGTTTAAAACAAATAAAGCATTAACATTGGCATGGTGTACCTTTTTTTATTTCAACCAAAAAATGCTTAAAAAAATAATGTTAGTGATAGAAGGGAACTCATTTTGTGCAAAAATGGAAAGCTTTTCAATTTCCATGCGGCAGAATTGTTACAATAGCCGATAATCCATTTTGCCAGGTTTGGCATCCAACCAGAGTGCAAATGTAACAGTAAAGTGCAATAGTAATATTCAATGTACAGGTGTATTATGTTAAAAAGTCAGCACGAAGGGAAGGGTACAACTCTGGCAGCTAAGGGTCAGTAAGATTGTTTGTCAAACAGTGTCAAACTTGAGTGCTACGGTCGAGTGCATAATCATAGTAGGTAGTAGGCCTGTCCCCGACTAAGGATTTGTATAGTCGACTTTGATTGGCCAAAATTTGAATGCAAAAAATTAAAATAAAAGAAAATTCCATTTGGGCTGTGGGGGTGCTTAATGTCTGAAGGAGTCGACTGAAGGCTTCTTGTCCTCTGCAAAAGCATGCAATTGGTCCGCTGATGGATATATCTTGATATTTATCTAGTGTGTTCATTAGACGGGTGAAATCCTCTTTCAGTGCCTATGTGCCTGTTTTCTTAGGCAGTTAGCCTCGCTGGTATGCGCGGCATTAGCGTTAGCCACGCTTCTAGGCCTCTTTGCCTTTGGAAAGAATGATTCCAAAAAAATTTAAATTAAATATTCAAATTCATTTTTTTTGCATTCGACTAAGAGGTTGGCAGTCGACTACGACTACGATTTCGATCGATTAGTCGACTATTCGACTAGTCGAGGTCAGCCCTAGTAGGTAGTAAAATAGGCAAGGTAGATTCCTTAGTAGCAGAGTGAATAATAGTAGAAGACAGTAAAAAGGTTAGTTCCCAGTGAATCCCGCCGTGTACAGGAATCCGGAGCAGACTGAAAACGATCTTTTACACGACGGCCATCTTGATGAACTTACACGACGGCCATCTTGATGAACTTCTTGAGCAGCGTGGCGCGCCTCACCAGGTCCCGGCAGAGACACAGCTCCGTCACCACCCAGTACTGCACCTCGTTGAAGCGGCGCACAAAGCGCTCCAGGTTGGCCGTGGTGGCCCAGGGGAACTTGTGACGGCCGAAGATGTAGTAGACGAGCTCCAGCTGGGGAGGAACGAGAGGCGAGGAGGGTCAGAAACCACCGGTTTAAATAGAAATGTGAATATTTTCTAAAGTAAAATAAAAAAAATAAAGTAGCCTTTTAACTCAATGGACGCCAGACCCGAGTAAAGTCGGGTTAACTCGCCAACGCTTGAGTGCCAAACCCGGGAAAAGTCGGGTTTTCATCGTTATTTCTTTTATTCGATATTTCCATTCATTATCCATCCAGGGAGCCTGGTGTTATCATAGGGAATGAGTCTGAGATTGCAAAAGTGCAATACCGGCCGCAGCATACCATACTTTATGCATTGCTTTTATTTAGTCAATTCTCTGCTCATTTTATGCCTGTCTATAATTATGCCAATTTCATGCAAATTGTATGCCTATGTCTGCGAACAGGTGACCTGATGGCTGCTGGTATCAGATGAGAGACTGACTCAGACTGACAGACCATCAGATGACAGACTGACTCAGAGACACAGCAGACCAGTGTTTCTCAACTGGTGGGTCGCGACCCAAAAGTGGGTCGCAGGGCCATTTTGAGTGGGTCGCGGATGTGTGTGTAAAAAAAAAGAACACAAAAATAATGTTTTTTTTTTTTTTTTTTTTTTTGCACTAGCTATCTTTGTTAAAGTGGCTTCTCAGCTCTGGTCCAGCTGAAGACAAAGCAGAGGAACAGATTGGACATTGAGCATGACCTCAGAGTTGCTTTGTCTACCATCACCCCAGACTTTGAGACTCTTGTCAGGAGCTAACAACATCCCCAGTTATCCCAGTTATTATTATTATTATTTTATTTCATTGTGTTTTTAGCCATAGTTGTACATTTGTTGCAACCCCAGTTATCGCATTAGTTCCCCCAAACTTAGGTCTGTTATGTTAAGCTAAGAAATCTGCTAAGAAGCATATATTATTTATTATTATTTTATTTCATTGGGTTTTTAGCCCTAGTTGCACTTTTTTGTGTTTATTTCATGTTTTTAACAGTGCATGAAAGATTGTGTATTACTGCAAATTATTATTATAATTTTTTAAATCATAGTCGTTAAAAAATGTGGGTCGTGACTTAATGACTAAGGAAAATGTTGGGTCCCGAGGCTAGACCAGTTGAGAACCACTGCTTTAGACTATCAGATGAGAGACTGACTCAGAGACACTTTAGACTATCAGATGACAGACTGACTCAGACACGCTTTAGACTATCAGATGAGAGACTGACTCAGACACACGGGCAGACTATCAGATGACAGACTGACTCAGAGACACGGGGCAGACCATCAGATGAGAGACTGACTCAGACACACTGGGCAGACCATCAGATGAGAGACTGACTCAGACACGCTTTAGACTATCAGATGAGAGACTGACTCAGACCGACAGACTATCAGATGAGAGACTGACTCAGACACGGGGCACACTCGGATATAAGGTATGCCACACTAAGCAACGTCCACATTATTTGGTTATGAATCAGTTCTATTCTGTTGTGAAACCTAAGCTTTGACTGTAGCTCGGCTCAGCTTCTTCCCCCAGGCCGTCAGAATCTTGAACACTGAACTCTCCACACACAAGCACACATGAGCACACACACACAACACACACACTGTATACACTCACACACTAAGCAGTCACTTTAGCATGAACACACATGCTGCACACGCCCACACTCAACGGACACCTTACACAATGGAAAAGGTCACTTTAAAAAATACGGGAGAGGATCTTGTATAGTAAACAGAAGGATATAGCAAGCTAGCATAAGGACACATAGTATAACTGTAGATTGTATAGTATAGCATTGTATAGTAGTGTACATAAGACCCAGTGCCTCATCCGTAGCTAACTGTGTCTGCACTATCGCAGGACCTTAGCATGTCTTACCATGCTCTTGTAAACTTTATGTACATATACCTGTTGTTATTATTACTACTTGTATTATTGCATTGTATTATTGCACATCGTATTATTGCACAAATGTCCTATTCCTGTCTATTACTTGTGTTGCACATCGCTGCGGGCATGACCCCCCGCATTTCACTGTATGCTTGTATGCCGTGACAAATAAAACTCTTGACTTGACTTGACTATTTTCTCTCTTCTTCGTACACCTGGGATTTCTCTCTATCAAGAGGCGTGGAGAAGATATCCCACGGTATAAGACCTCAACTCATGCAGTGAACTTTAAGTTACAGTAGATTCACTTTTGAAACGAATCTTAAATTGTATTTAACACTGTAAAGTATTTTGTTTTGTTTTTTAGTTTTCTGTTTCTGTGCTTGCATGTAATTTTAGCCATCTTAATTGTTAGTTTCATTATGCATTGTGTGTTGAGTACTGACTTTTAATACTTTTGTTTTGCAATAATAATTGTTTTTGTATGTTTTTTTTTGTGTGGACCCCAGGGCCCTCATTCATCAACGTGTTCTACGCACAGATCTGTGCTTACCCTGTGCGTACGATCATTTCTAAGCAAAGAGTGGGATTCATCAATTTCGATTTGAACTTGACTCCGTGCTTACATCTACGCACAGGTCAGACCACACTTACCTGACGCCCAGTGGTAGAATATATTATTACAACAAGGAAATTAGCTTCTGTGCATAATAACACTGGCATGTTCTGTACGAACCGTAGTTCATTATAGTTCATTGTAAAATAGCAACAGTAGTGTAATTATGGTCAAAACCCTATAAATAGCATTTGGAATAATAGATCTTTCTCTCAGAATGAATGCAGCATGGTTTATATAGCGTTATCGGAATATACGGGGTGTAGGCTACTGACTGACTGCGCTCCGCGTAGCTTGATTGATTGATTGATTGAAAAGTTTATTAACAGATTGCAGAATGGGTACAGTACAGTACAGCTCAGTACATACAATTGTTAATTGGGGATGCAGACCAACTTTCTTCTTGTTTACATCAGGGTCCCCCATTTTCAATTCATCATAAATCATAAAGCTCAACTCGTTATTATTTTGCGCACAGACCGCCGAAACACGGGAACGTTTTGATTATATTTAAAAGGCTTTACGTTAAACGAAACAAGTGGAATTTCGAAGCTGTAAGCAGAATAAGTCATATGAATATAGTGTTCTTCCCCCTTTTTACTGTATAAGAAAGAATAGAAAACGCATTGCAATGACACCATGCAGATAGTGGACAGACTATGTATATGATGGGATTCAAGTTCGCGTTTTTGTTGCTCATAGGCATGCTGTCAGAGTATGATATCTTAATCAAACATTCTAGAACATTTGTCGTCACAGATCATGTCCTAATAGAACATAGGCTATGGCATGGATCGTGATATTGTGTGGACTGTAATTATTACTGTACCGGTACCACCCATTGTGACAACAGCCTTGTGAGTCCCGCACACAAACATGATGGAATTCAAGTTCATGTATTGAAAGACATGCCTACATCATACATGCAGTGAGATTCATTGTTCTTGTATATGCTCTCTATTATTGTTTATATAGGCTACCCAATACTGACATCAAAATAGATTGTAGTATGCCTCTAGAAATCATATGCAGCAGGTAGAAAATTGACGGGAGATCCATCGCGATTTGGAATAGAATTGAGGAGAACTTTAATCCCT
>NC_140181.1:16635770-16650770 GCF_963971535.1 Notolepis coatsorum
GTTGTCATACAGAAGTACAGAATACTTTTGTACAAAATGCTTCTTACTGTTGCGCTCCAGAGACTGTGCATGACAAGATAAGTATGAAATAAAAACATAGTAAAAATTAGAAGAAAAAAAAGAGGTCACAGTGTTCAGTTTAGACATATGTACAATGTTCGTAGACGTAGTTACCATACAATATACAATACTGTGCAGTGTACTAATATACAATACTATATAGTGCAAGGCATAAATGGACAAGGTGCAGTTTAGGTACAATTCACAGTAGGTGTACGAGTTGTAGTGCAAATCCTTTATCAATAAATATAAAGTGTAAGTGTGTTTGTGTGATCTAAAGTGTGGAGAGTGGGTGCTGCAGTGTGTTGTTTGTTTGAGTGAGTGTGTGTGTGCGTGTGGGTGTGTGTGCTGTGTGCATTTGATGGTTGTTGCATAGTGATTATTGTTCGTTTAGCGATTATTGTTCGTTTAGCAGCCTGATGGCCTGGGGATAGAAGCTCCTTCTGAGTCTTTCTGTGCTCGCCATAAGACTCCGGTATCGCTTGCCTGACGGCAGCAGTTCAAAGAGGCAGTTGTTCGGGTGGCTCGAGTCCTTAATAATTCTCTTAGCCTTCCCCTTGCACCGCTTGTTGTAAATGTTCTGGAGGGTGGGAAGCCCCCCTCTAATTGTGCGTTCGGCTGAACGTGTCACTCTTTGTAGTCTGCTACGGTCTTGTGCAGTGCTATTCCCAAACCAGGAGGTGATGTTGCCGGTCAGGATGCTCTCTATTGTACATGAGTAGAAGTTCCTAAGGATCTTCTGACTGACTTGGAACTTCCTTAGGCGCCTGAGGAAGTAGAGGCGTTGTCGTGCCTTCTTCACAACACTGTCAATGTGTGTGGTCCATGTCAAGTCCTCGGATATGTGGGCTCCGAGGTACTTGAAACTGTTCACTCTCTCAACTGGTGCCCCGTCGATGCTGAGGGGGCTGTAGTCCTTGACCCCCGACCTCCTGAAGTCCACAATCATCTCTTTTGTTTTGCTGACGTTCAGGGAGAGGCAGTTCTCCTGACACCACTGTGACAGGTTCTCTACCTCTTCCAGGTAGGCCCTTTCGTCGTTGGCAGAGATCAGGCCCACCACTACTGTGTCATCAGCAAATTTGATGATGGTGTTGTTGTTCCGCTGTGCTACGCAGTCATGTGTGTACAGGGAGTAGAGGAGGGGGCTCAGAACACAGCCCTGGGGGGCCCCTATGTTGAGCGTGATGGATGAGGAGGTGCAGTTGCCGGCTCTTACCACCTGGGGTCTGCCCGTCAGGAAGTCCAGGACCCACTGGCACAGGTCATAGTTCAAGCCCAGGTCCCTGAGCTTGGCTATGAGTTTGGAGGGGACTATGGTATTGAATGCTGAGCTGTAGTCGATGAACAGCATTCTCACATAGTTCCCCTTCCTCTTGTCCAGATGTAATGCTGCTGTGTGCAGCACATGGGCTATGGCGTCCTCCGTGGACCTGTTGGGGCGATATGCAAATTGCAGAGGGTCCAGGTTGATGGGGAGGGAGGAACAGATGTAGCCCTTCACTAGCTTCTCAAAGCACTTCATGGCTATGGAGGTGAGGGCTACAGGGCGGTAGTCGTTGAGGCAAGCGGGCGTAGATTTTTTGGGTACAGGGATGATGGTGGACTTCTTCAGACAGGTGGGGATGACGGCCTGTTCCAAGGACAGGTTGAAGATGTCAGTGAATACCGGGGCCAGTTGGTCGGCACAGACTTTTAGGACGCGGCCGGGGATGCCGTCCGGTCCTGCTGCCTTCCTGATATCCACTTTTTTAAAGATCCGTCTCACCTCATGCTCTGTTACCCTGAACACTGAGTCTCCATCAGCAGACCCCCCCCCCCCCCATTGCCGTGGTTTGTAGGCTGGTGTTGTTATTCACAGCCTCAAACCTCGCATAGAAGGAGTTGAGATCATTTGCTAAGGAGATGTCACTGTTCAGTTTGAGGGGGGTTCCTTTGTAGTCTGTCATTGTTCTGAGGCCCTGCCACATGCCTCTAGAGTCAGCCTGTTCAAACTGAAGTTCAACTTTATCCCTGTAACGCCGTTTTGCCTCTATTACTGCTCTCCTGACGTTGTATCTTGCCATCTTGTGTTCTTCCATGTTGCCTGTCACCAGCCCGGTGTTGTATGCTGATGTGCGCACTTTCAGAGCCTCACGGACGGATTTGTCTACCCAGGGCTTTTGGTTTGGGTAGATATTAATTTTGGTGGTGGGGATTATTACTTCTACCTGAGTACAGACATAGTCAATCACCGTTTCGGTGTATTCGTTAATATTGGCTGTGTTATCACGGAGTACACTCCATTCTGTGCTTCCCAGCACTGCTTGGAGTGACTCTACTGACGTCACGGTCCAACGTTTAACCTCTCGCGAGACCACCGGCGTTCGCTTGAGACACTGTTTGTACTTAGGCAAAAGAAAAATTGCAGCGTGATCGCTTTTACCGAATGGACTAAGAGCCTGTGACTTGTACCCATTCTTAAATTGCGAGGCCCCTCGCTGACACCCCTATCTGCTCCCGGCTGCCCTTGGGGGGAAGGACGACGGGATGGGTCAAGTGCAGAGACTCAATCGCATCGGCGATCCAACTAATTGCATGTGTGTGTGTTCATGTGTGTGCCGCCCATCGCATGCGTGTGTCTGCCTGCATGCCGAATAAAGTCTTCTTCAAAGTCCAGTTATTATTATTATAGTTATTATTATAAATGTGCCAGAAATAAATGTCTATGTTGTTTATGGATAATAATAATAATAATAATAATAATAATAATAATAATAATAATAATAATAATAATAATAATAATAATAATAATAATAATAATAATAAATTATTAACACATTCCCTGCCATGACTTATATCCATCAATATAGTGTCTGCCACCACTCTAAGCCTATGGAGATGTTCCCCTTCTTTGCAGGGCTATAACTTTTTAAATTGTATTTCTAAATTGACATTACTATGGCCCATTCAACATCGATTATCTATCGTTCAGGATGTAGGAACGTTATACTTTTTCATTCATATATTCATACAAAAATACCTTCTAGAATATAAGTATGTTTTTATCGTTTTCTGCAGTAATTCCTAGAACGTGAGCTATAGGCCTAAACGCATATATAGATTATCGATTGCCGTCTATTCCCTAGACACGCTATATTAAAAAATTCAACTGTACATGATCGTATACGTTATGCGTCATCATGCGCGGGTGAAAGGGGGGAGGGGTCGTTTATAATTCCGTGATTGTCAGTAAATGCTTTATGTAGTATGGGTGATATCGGTTTGCGGTGAAATGAATAGACAATTGGGCTGAAAATGACGTCAGTGTCCTCTTACCGTTCGCCGACGAGACTGGAGGAAAAAGATCCCACTTATTTGACGTCGATCTCCTAGATCCATTTCCGGTTTGTATGGCGCAATAAATGCCCAAATCATATCGATTATTGAGTTATGGCAGTGATCCATATGCACACCAGTGTATGTCTGGAGTCCCGCAACAATATGTGACTGCCGGACGGATTTCCCAGATGCACCGATTGCCACTTCCGGTTGTAACTCGCCCGATCATCCACCAGGCGGTGGTATTGAGGCGTTGCAATATTGTGCAGAGTCCCACTGTATCACCAGAGGCTGGGTGGCTGAATTATGAATGCCATGGCGAAAAAATGAAATATGATCTCAATATCGCTGTACAGCGTGGTTTGGCAGACAACGCATGTCGGGCAATAACGCTGTCCAACGTGAACGGCGGTGGATGTGTTAATACACTTTATTTGTGTAGCACCTTTCATACATGAATTGCAGCTCAAAGTGCTTCACATCAGTGATGTAGACACAAAATAGATATTATTAAAATAGATAAAAAAAAGATTGTAATAGAATTATGTCATTGAAATCTATTAAAAAAAAAGATTGTGACAGATTTCTGTGTTAAAATGCCTAACCCCAAGAGGGCCGAAATTGTATTGGGAATCTTATTGATTATATGATAAGATTTCCGACATTGAAATCCATGGATCCTCCTCACCTCCCATGGAGTTCAGTTTGACCAGGATGTGATCGCCTCCAGGGTTGACCATGAACGACATCACTTCCTGTACGGATGTGTTCACTGGCAGCATCAGAGTCAGGGGCTTGCTGTCCAGCCGGAAGATCTCGTACAACACTGCGGGGAAGAAGTTGTATGAGGGCAGAAGTTATCAACTGCCATGTAACTTACAAATTTTGTTTAAAGAACGAGAGGTGACTTATAATTTAAGAAGAACACTCAATTTGAAACAGCCTAGAGCTCGAACCACACTTAAAAGTATGTCTGTGTCAGTTAAAGGAGTGAAACTCTGGAACAATATACCGGATGAAATAAAAAACAGCAGGAGTATTTTTAAGTTTAAAAAGATGTTTAAAAACAGGGTTCTAGAATCTTATAGTAAAATTTAACCTACAATCTTTTTTTTTTCTACCATGAAACTCTGGTATTGCAGATGAATTTTTGATTTTCCTATGTTGGCTTATGTTCTTTTCAGGAACGGTTTTTGTTGATTGTTGATTTTTTTTGTTTGTTTTATATTGCAAACTTTAACTTTTTTTGTTCTTTTCTGGATCGGTTTTTGTTGATTTTTGATTGTTGATTTATTTTTTTGTTTGTTATATTTTAAAAACTTTAACTTTTTTGAATTTGTTTTTTAAATTAGGGGTAGGTTGCTCTATAAGGCTTCGGCTTCAAACCTATCCTTTTCGTTTGTTTATTTGTGAAAATGTTCGAAATTTTTTAGTTTGTTTATTTATTTGTAAACATTCGAAATAAAATAATTAATTAATTCATTAATTCATTCATTCATTCATTCATTCATTCAGGGAGGAGAGACAGAAACAGAGAGGGATCATTTTTGTTTTCTTTAAATAATGATATGATGTGTGTGATAGCCAGTGGTTAGTCATCATAAAAATAACCACCCACACGTTGCTGCACATCTCCATAAAGCAGCCATCTGGGGTGCAGGGGCAAGAGATTATCATATTGTGGTGACTCACTTATCACGCACAACGGTGCAGACATTCACTGGACTTTAGGAGCGGAGTGAGACTCGGGATTCTGGGAAACGGGGCGTGTGTGTTATTGTGTACATTATGTCAGCTGTCATCAGCTGTCACTTCTACTACGACTAACGTTAACGTCTCTGCACTCTATGAATGTATGTAAATATATAAAGCTAAAAGAATACCTTCAAAAGAAAGAAGGGGCCGCACACTCCTCAGGACTGGTTTTTGCTTTTATTTACTTTTTATTGCACAACGCGTTTCGCTTCTGCTTCCTCAGGCTATGTAGCACCTGAGGAAGCAGAAGCGAAACGCGGTGTGCAAAAAAAAATTATAATAATAAAAATAAAGCAAAAGCCAGTCCTGAGGAGTGTGCGGTCCCTTCTTTCTTTTGAAGGTATTCTTCTTTTAGCTTTATATATCTCTCTTGCGCTGACCTGCACCTCCAGTCGGGGTCCAACTAGATGTGCACAAGTCTTATTTAGTTTAATTGTATGTAAATATATGTTGGGAAAGTAAAGGAAAGAACTCGACTACCGTCTGCCGTTTCATCCTTCTTGCACTCCCACAATATTCAAGATCCAGTACAATGATTATTATTATTATTATTATTATTATTATTATTATTATTATTATTATTATTATTATTATTATTATTATTATTATTATTATTATTATTATTATTATTATTATTATTATTATTAATACAATGATTAAACATTTGTTTTCATTCAGTCATAGATTGCTTATTGTGGGATGTTAATATATAATTTGTTCAGCTTCAGATGTATCATTTGATTTGTTATTATAAGTGTCACTTGAGTCTAGACTACTATTATGATTGGTTGTTAAGAACAGAGTGTTGTCCTTACACCACTCAGCTAGATGTGACTGATGGGCCAATCGGGGTAACCAGAGGACACGATGCAATAGATTGGATATCTGTTGATATCCAGGAGGATAGACATTAGTCATAATTTTCCAAACAAACAGTTCAGACAGTTCTAACATTCTTGGTAATGCAACGTAACCTCAGTCTGAACAGTCATATCAGAATTCATGCGACTCTTACGCCACTCTAGATTGTGGATACAAACATGGAAGACAGCTGTGATGGAGGTGGTCAGTGGATACAGACATGGAAGACAGCTGTGATGGAGGTGGTCAGTGGATACAGACATGGAAGACTGCTGTGATGGAGGTGGTCAGTGGATACAAACATGGAAGACAGCTGTGATGGAGGTGGTCAGTGGATACAGACATGGAAGACAGCTGTGATGGAGGTGGTCAGTGGATACAGACATGGAAGACAGCTGTGATGGAGGTGGTCAGTGGATACAGACATGGAAGACAGCTGTGATGGAGGTGGTCAGTGGATACAGACATGGAAGACAGCTGTGATGGAGGTGGTCAGTGGATACAGACGTGGAAGACAGCTGTGATGGAGGTGGTCAGTGAATACAGACATGGAAGACAGCTGTGATGGAGGTGGTCAGTGGATACAGACATGGAAGACAGCTGTGATGGAGGTGGTCAGTGGATACAGACGTGGAAGACAGCTGTGATGGAGGTGGTCAGTGGATACAGACATGGAAGACAGCTGTGATGGAGGTGGTCAGTGAATACAGACATGGAAGACAGCTGTGATGGAGGTGGTCAGTGGATACAGACATGGAAGACAGCTGTGATGGAGGTGGTCAGTGGATACAGACATGGAAGACAGCTGTGATGGAGGTGGTCAGTGGATACAGACAGGGAAGACAGCTGTGATGGAGGTTGTCAGTGGAGGGACAGTGAGGTGTTAACCGCTCTGTGTTTTAAAGCATATTGAGAGAAGAAACGTCTCTCTTTCACCTCCTCCTCGCCCCCCCCCCCCCCAGTACCATCTGCTCACCAACTAGCTGCCTCCACTGGGACTACAGTGACCACCGTGTTTTACTCTCATCTTAGTTCAGGGTTCTTCCCACAGACATTGCAAAATGGAACTCAAGGACTTTCAAGTACTTGAGCATTTAAAAGGATACAATTCACTTTTTTAAATGCTGTTTTTTATAGAAAAAATAATCTGATCCCATAATTATGGTTTAAAACCAATTTCCGACAATTAGTTACACTTTAGATTAAAATCTTATATTTCTTGATTCAGAACTATTGTATCACGGATGAACAAAACGTTCAATGTGAATTGTTGATTTGAATTTCAATGACTTTTTAACCACCTTTGGTAAAAAAAATTGGCTGTTTTCAAGGAATTCCAGGCCTTGACTTTTCTTTTTAAATCAAGCACTTTAAGCACTTCAAGGACCTTGTGCGAACCCTGTTAGTTATTGTTTATTTGCGCATCCGGATCAGTTCAGGAGCAGTGACCAGTTCACACTGGAATCTGATATTGGCCACAGTTGAAAAGAATTATGTGAACAGCCAAACACATCTGAGCAATACATCTGAATTGAGCACTGCAAGGCTTGCAGTGTGAACAGAGCCTTAGAGAATAAATCAGATGTGAGCAGTAAGGCTTGCAGTGTGAACAGAGCCTTAGAGAATAAATCAGATGTGAGCAGTAAGGCTTGCAGTGTGAAAAGAGCCTTAGAGAATAAATCAGATGCGAGCAGTTAGGCTTGCAGTGTGAACAGAGCCTTAGAGAATAAATCAGATGCGAGCAGTAAGGCTTGCAGTGTGAACAGAGCCTTAGAGAATAAATCAGATGTGAGCAGTAAGGCTTGCAGTGTGAACAGAGCCTTAGAGAATAAATCAGATGTGAGCAGTAAGGCTTGCAGTGTGAACAGAGCCTTAGAGAATAAATCAGATGTGAGCATTAAGGCTTGCAGTGTGAACAGAGCCTTAGAGAATAAATCAGATGTGAGCAGTAAGGCTTGCAGTGTGAACGCAGCCTTAGAGAATAAATCAGATGTGAGCAGTAAGGCTTGCAGTGTGAACGCAGCCTTAGAGAATAAATCAGGTGTGAGCAGTAAGGCTTGCAGTGTGAACGCAGCCTTAGAGAATAAATCAGATGTGAGCAGTAAGGCTTGCAGTGTGAACGCAGCCAGTTGGTTCAAGTTCAAATTTATTTATTAATGGTCATACAAAAATACAGAATACTTTTATATGAAATGCTTTTTTCTGTTTTGCTCCTGAGAGTGTGCTAGATAAAAAATAGATAAAGTATAAAATAGAAAGTCAAAAGTACGTAAACAAAGTGTAAACAAAAGTGTTCAATATACATATATACAATATACAATACAGAGTAGAAAAAAAGAGTAACTGAGTTACAATACAATACAGTATACAGTACAGTGCAGAAATGGGATGAGGTACAACTTAGGGTAAGGTGCAATGAGGTATGAGTTGTAGTGCAAATCTCTTTACCAATAAATATAATAATTGGTAAATAATATATATATATATATATAATATAATAAGCAGTACTGGGGTGCAGTGTGAACGCAGCCAGTCTGGACTCTGAAGCCCAGAGACGATGTCTCACTGACCTTTATCCTTCGCTCTGATTGGCTGCAACTTTCCCACCGGCTCCTCGCAGTTGGAGAACCAATCAAACGGACCGCTCTGCTGATAGAATCATGCCCACGCCACAGAGTGACGGCGTCAGTCACGTGACATAAAAAATGATGACAATGTGACATTAATCTATAATCTCTCGTCTAAACGAAGTCACGGCACGTCTGCTGAAGTCGACGTTCTGGTTGTTCGTGCCCGTCGTCTGAAACAGTTTTTTCCCTCCCGAGCCATTAGACTCGTCAACAGAGCCCACTGACGCCCCCCCCCCTGCTCTAACCTCCCCCCGGACTACACTTGAGAAGCAAAGTTTGATTGATTGATTGAAAACTTTATTAACAGATTGCAGAATGGGTACAGTACAGTACAGCTCAATACACACAATTGTTAAGGGGATGCAGACCAGAGGAAGACTTTCGTCTTGTTTACATCAGGGTCCCCCATTTTCAATTCATCATAACATATATGACACACATGACAGTACTGCTACATCTATACATTTATGACATACATAGTTGCTGCTGATAAACTAATCAAATCAATCAAACTCAAGTTTGTTTTTATTTGTCAGAACAAAATACAGAATACTTTATAATGAAATGCTTGTTTCTTATGAGTCCCTGAGAATGTGAAAGTAAGTAAAAAAAATTAAGAAGTAAAAAGTAGGTAAAGTCAATATACATTACAGAGTCAAATGAGTAACAGTGAGGTAGAATGCAGAGGTACACAACTTGGGGTAGGGTGCAAATTAGGTATGAATGTGGTGCAAATCGCTTTAATAATAAATAAATATAAAGTGTGTTAAAGTGTCTAAAGTGAGTGTTAAGGTGAGTGTTTGTTTAAAGTGAGTGTGTACGTGTGGATGTGTGTGTGTGTAGATGATGGGTTGTTACATAGTGTCATTGTCATAGTCATTGAGCTGCATTGCACATTGCATTTTACCCACTACAAAAAATTTGCACATTGCTCATTGCACATCATACAACACACTTTTCCCCCAAGTTGGAACTGTACATAGACTTTTATTATTTAAAATGTTATCTACACTGCACACTTTTTAGAACTTTCATCTTTATTTTAGTCATATTTTATCTTATTCTATTCTAATTATATTTTATTTATATTATTGAATGCTGCTATGGTTGAGGAACCATAACAAAGTGAATTTCACTAATCTTTTTGCTGTAAAGTACTGAATGACGTGACAATAAAAGGAATCTGAATCTGAATCTGGGGAGAATGCACGGTAGGAGATGCCTACCTTTATCAGGGCCTGGTAGCCGTTCTCTGACCTGTTAAGACATAATAGCAGGTCAGTAACAGTACATAAAGTAAATAATAGTCATGTTTGGTAGGTTAGAGAGGGCATGTGGCTTTATATTGTAGAACAGCCTGAATAACAAGGTAATAATAACAATAATAATGATAATAATAATACAAAAACAATAATCATAATAATGCTGATGATAATAATAACAACATATAATAATAATAATAATAATAATAATAACAATGATTGTTATTATGATAATAATAATAATAATAATAATAATAATAATAATAATAATAATAATAATAATAATAATAATAATAATAATAATAATAATAATAATAATAATAATAAAATATGATAATAATAATAATACTAATAATAAGGTAAAATATGGACACTCTTACACTCTGGTCCTCCTCCGGTCTCTGAGCTGGTCTTTGAGCATGTTGGACAGGCGGGAGTCACAAGCCACCTCCTTCGCCAGCCTCTGTCCCGGCAGAGAAACACACAGACCCCCTGTGAGTATTAACGTTTAAATACCATCCAGCACTTAGAGCACACAGGGAGGAAGTTATTCCATATGCTCTTTGCATATTTCATGATCATCATTCATCATATCTGCCGGTTTCAACAAGTTACATTTGTTGAACTTTTTGTTAAAGTTAATTTTTTTTTTATTGAATACCACTGTTTAATCCTTTCACTACCACACTACCAAAGGGTTAGCCCTTTCACTGCGACAATACAGAAGGTTAACCCTTTCACTGCCAGACGCCAAAGGGTTAACCATTTCACTACCACACTACATAAGGTTAACCCTTTCACTACCACACTACAGAAGGTTAACCCTTTCACTACCACACACAATTTGCTGATAGTCGACTGGTAGTCGACTACCCCCCCCCCCCCCCCCCCCCGAATGCACAAAAAAAGAAAAGTATAAATATTATTTTATTTTTGTATTTTTTTCATTCCATTTGGGCTGTGGGGGGTGCTTAATGTCTGAAGGAGTCGACGGAAGGCTTCTTGTCCTCTGCAAAAGCATGCAATTAGTCCACTGATGGATACATCTTGATATTTGTCTAGTCTAGTGTGTTCATTAGATGGGTGAAATCCACTTTCAGTGCCTCTGTGCCGGTTTTCTTATAGGCAGTTAGCCTCGCTGGTATGTGCGCCATTAGCAGGCCTCTATGCTTTTGGAAAGAATAATACAAAAATATATTGTACTTTTTTAAAATATTTGTTGCATTCGACTAAGAGGTTGGCAGTCGACTACGGCTCCTTTCGATCGAATAGTCGACTATTCGACTAGTCGAGGTCAGCCCTAGCTAGATACCCTGATAAAGCACAGAGTTCTCCAGCCGCCGTCTCACCTCCAGGAAGTCCAGGGCGACGGGGTCATCCTTCAGAAGCAGACCGTACAGACCCACCCACTGGCCGATCAGCTTCACGATCCTCTGCTTGGAGTTCAGGGTGTAGGCGGCCTTCTCCAGTTCCGACCCCTCTGAGGGCTCTGCGTGGTAGGTGCTCTCGGGGTTAAGGAGAACTACAGTATATATATAGCACCTGAGGAAGCAGAAGCGAAACGCGTTGTGCAATAAAAAAAAGCAAAAACCAGTCCTGAGGAGTGTGCGGTCCCTTCTTTCTTTTGAAGGTATTCAACTTTTAGTTTTATATATATATATAATATACATACATATAAATAAATGGCTGCATTTATATAGCAGTTTTTTATCCAAAGCACTTTCCAATTTGTTCCTCACATTTGACCCATTCACTCACACACCGACGGCGGAGGCGACCATGCAAGGTGCCGGCCTTTTGTCCTCTCACCAGGTTCTTTTGTCCTCTCACCAAGACCTTTTGTCCTCTCACCAGGTCCTCTTGTCCTCTCACCAGGCCCTTTTGTCCTCTCACCAGGTCCTCTTGTCCTCTCACCAGGTCCTTTTGTCCTCTCACCAGGACCTTTTGTCCTCTCACCAGGACCTTTTGTCCTCTCACCAGGCCCTCTTGTCCTCTCACCAGGTCCTTTTGTCCTCTCACCAGGTCCTCTTGTCCTCTCACCAGGTCCTTTTGTCCTCTCACCAGGTCCTCTTGTCCTCTCACCAGGCCCTCTTGTCCTCTCACCAGGCCCTCTTGTCCTCTCACCAGGACCTTTTGTCCTCTCAACAGGTCCTTTTGTCCTCTCACCAGGACCTTTTGTCCTCTCACCAGGTCCTCTTGTCCTCTCACCAGGCCCTCTTGTCCTCTCACCAGGTCCTTTTGTCCTCTCACCAGGTCCTTTTGTCCTCTCACCAGGTCCTTTGTCCTCTCACCAGGACCCTTGTCCTCTTACCAAGCCGTCATTGTGAATAATAAGTTGTTCTTAACTCATTCAGCGCCATCGCTTAATCCACGAGATGGCGCTAGTGCGCCACCGCTGTACGTCAATGGGGGGACTGCGAGATTTGCGAGTCCTTAAAATATATCTTAAATTATAGCTATGGGTCTAATACACCCGTCGATTATCAGTTAGTTGCATCCAGTCAACATGTACAAAACGGATAGTTTTTTCATCTGTACATTTCCGTTTTATAGCCTTTTGAATATGAGTATAACTTTGGGTGCTTCTGAGTAATTCCAGAGAAAGACGCAATAATAGCGTTTTAGTTGAATACACTAAACACGTTGTAATTTTTCACCTGATTATCGAATCTTCCTGAAATCAACGCTAGATTATCATTATTATCCTTCCTTGTGCATACATGAAAAGAGCATTGGACCGCGGGGCTCCGCCGCAGCCTCCTCAAACTCAACGGCACACAGCCACACACACACAGCCGCGATCGCGGTAGAAAGACATATCAAAGATCAACGATAACATTTATATAATTATAGTGTTCTTACCTTGTATCTGATGTAATGCAAAAGAAATAATCCAATTATCTGATCGCCATTTGAAGTACTGGGCGCGGAGGTCCGTGGCACGTTCAACAGCATTGCATATTGAGGGGGGGCAGCCTCGCAGATGTATCGTTGAAACAGGTTACCTCGCCTGAGTATTTAAACCACGCCCGGAAAAGAAACTACACCAGTCTCAGTGGAGTGCAATACCCGCTGGAAGGCGTAGGCGGCGGTATTTGCCCTTTTGCGAGCTCAGACCCATTCCCAACGATAACATCAGGCTGGATGGATGAAAATGAATGGATATCGATAATAAAAGAAATAACGATTAAAACCCGACTATACTCGGGTCTGGCGCTCAAGCGATGGCGAGTTAACCCGACTATCATCGTGACTGGCGCTGAATGAGTTAATTGACCTGCCTGGTGGCGCGATACAACGTAAGGAGGACAGTGTCAGAGGCCAAACGGCGCTACAGGGATAAAATTGAACTCCAGTTTGAACAAGCTGACTCTAGAGCTATGTGGCAGGGGCTCAAAACGATGACAGACTACAAAGGCGCCTCCCTCAAACTGAACAGTGACATCTCCTTAGCAAATGACCTCAATACCTTCTATGCGAGGTTTGATGCTGGTAATAACAACACCAGCTCACAAGCCACGGCAATGGGGGGGGGGGGGTCGGCTGCTGATGGAGGCGCAGTGTTCAGGGTAACAGAGCATGAGGTGAGGCGGACCTTTAAAAAAGTGAATATCAGGAAGGCAGCAGGTCCGGACGGCATCCCCGGCCGCGTCCTAAAAGTCTGTGCCGACCAACTGGCCCCAGTATTCACTGACATATTTAACCTGTCCTTAGAACAGGCTGTCATCCCCACCTGCCTGAAGAAGTCCACTATTATCCCTGTACCCAAAAAATCCAAGCCTGCTTGCCTCAACGACTACCGCCCTGTAGCTCTCACCTCCATAGCCATGAAGTGCTTTGAGAAGCTAGTAAAGGGCTACATCTGCTCCTCCCTCCCCATCAACATGGACCCCCTGCAATTTGCATACCGCCCCAACAGGTCCACGGAGGACGCCATAGCCCATGTGCTGCACACAGCAGCATCACACCTGGACAAGAGGCAGGGGAACTATGTGAGAATGCTATTCATCGACTACAGCTCGGCATTCAATACCATAGTCCCCTCCATACTCATAGCCAAGCTCAGGGACCTGGGCTTGAACTATGACCTCTGCCAGTGGGTCTTGGACTTCCTGACTGGCAGACCCCAGGTGGTGAGAGCAGGCAACTGCACCTCCTCATCCATCACCCTCAACATAGGGGCCCCCCAGGGCTGTGTTCTGAGTCCCCTCCTCTACTCCCTGTACACACACGACTGTGTGGCTCAGCGGAGTAGCAATACAATCATCAAATTTGCTGACGACACAGTGGTGGTGGGCCTGATCTCTGCCAACGACGAGAGGGCCTACCTGGAAGAGGTCAAGGTCCTGGCGGGATGGTGCCAGGAAAACAGCCTCTCCCTGAACGTCAGCAAAACAAAGGAGATGATTGTGGACTTCAGGAGGTCGGGGGTCAAGGACTACAGCCCCCTCAGCATCGACGGGGCACCGGTTGAGAGAGTCAACAGCTTTAAGTACCTCGGAGCCTACATATCCGAGGACTTGACATGGACCACACACATTGACAGTGTTGTGAAGAAGGCACGACAACGCCTCTACTTCCTCAGGCGCCTAAGGAAGTTCCAAGTCAGTCAGAAGATCCTTAAGAACTTCTACTCATGTACAATAGAGAGCATCTTGACCGGCAACATCACCTCCTGGTTTGGGAATAGCACTGCACAAGACCGAAGCAGACTACAAAGAGTGACACGTTCAGCCGAACGCACAATTGGAGGGGGGCTCCCCACCCTCCAGAACATTTACAACAAGCGTTGCAAGGGCAAGGCTAAGAGAATCATTAAAGACTCCAGTCACCCGAACAACTGCCTCTTTGAACTGCTGCGGTCAGGCAAGCGATACCGGAGTCTCAAGGCGAGCACAGAAAGACTCAGAAGAAGTTTCTATCCCCAGGCCATCAGGCTGCTAAACGAACAATGAACACTACACAACAACAACCACCAAATGCACATAGCACACACATCCACACGCACACACTCACTTTAAACAAACACACTGTAGCACCCACTCCACACACTTTATAGCACACACCCACTTTAAACAAACACACTGTAGCACCCACTCCCCACACTTTAT
>NC_140181.1:16653270-16674775 GCF_963971535.1 Notolepis coatsorum
AGAGAGAGAGAGAAGGAGGGGTGGAGAAAGAGTTGAGAAAGACAAAACAGAGAAAAGAAAGAGAGGCAGAGAGAGAGAGAGAGAGAGAGAGAGAGAGAGAGAGAGAGAGAGAGCATGCGTGTGTATGTAGGTGTACAGTGTAACAGAGGGGAATGGAGAGAGAGCGGACATGGACGGAGTACAAAGAGGAAGTCAACATCCCGTTCATTAAATGTCACGTTTGCTGAAGCACTTGAAGACAGATAACACTCGGCTCGTTCAACAAGGCAGAGGTTGAAGTCCATTTCGCCGCGGAGCCTTTGACCGACCGGCGACTTTAACCATTAACGACGTGTTTGCCTCTCGCTCATTGTGTTCCGGTCGCCAATGAAAATGTTTGTTTAAATGGCCTCAGCGCTGCCGACCCTCATATAAAGTGTGTCCGTTTAAAGTGAGAGTAAAGTGTACGCCCACGTAGAGTGTGTCCATTTAAAGTGAGAGTAAAGTGTACGCCCAGAACCAGGCATATAAATACTACAGTTTACTATTATTATTAACTCATTGACCGCTGGGGATTAGCCTTATCCTGTGGTAGTATTGCCACGCTGTAAACGATGGGAGTTAAGGCCTCTGCATGCTACAGAAACTTCAGAGCAACTGCAACACATCGGCGCGATTTCAGCGCGGTTGTTTTAGAGGGTCTTGTAGACTGTGTTGCTTGGACGTTGCGTACATGTCCCCAGAATCTAATCTGAACAACCGTTGCGTTGATATTTCGTAGCAGTGATTGGTTGGTTAGCGAATGGGGGCGGGGCTGTCATAGAATAATATTAGTCCCGCAGAGAATAATATCCTCCATTGTTGAAGCCAGCGTTGACGCTAAATAATTAGCGTCACATAGCTCGCCTTTTTCTGAAAACCCAAGCACATATTGTTCCATAGCATACGCCTTCAGTTGATCATGACAAATCCTCTCTTACCTTGACGATTAAAAAGCCTCCATAATTTAGTAAATAAAGCTGTAGCCAGCCAGCTAGCATTGGGTCTATTCAAAATGCTATCCACATTAGCTACATAGCTAACCAAGTAAATACAATGGTATCCGTCCTGAGGTAACGTTAAATACAACGTTTGCTAGTCGAAATGACTGGACACACACAGGGACAAGTTAAACATCAATCAATTAATTTATTCCAATAGGTAGTTTGAGCTGCATGCATGTGAGCCGAGGTCCTCTCCATTGGAAACTAATGATGTTACGGTAACGTTAGCTCGAAAAGCACAGAAAGTTAAGCTGCTAGCAACAGACACTATAACACTTCCGGTCGGGGGTTTTCAAAATAAAAGAGCGACGTCTAAAATCACCGAAAATACGTTTATTTTGTACATTATCTAACGTTAACACGAACCTAAACTAACTTTAGTTAAACTAACTTTGCGCGTCGATGTTGCAGAAGCATAAAGGCAGAGTGTCTAAAACACCGTTGCTTTGTCGATGTTGTGTTGCAGTTGCTTTGAAGTTTCTGTAGCATGCAGAGGCCTTTAGTCACCTTGTTTGTAGAGCTAAATCTATATTCTATATTATAGCCACGGATACAATATAGTCATTTGACATTGAGTTTCTTCCGGTCAAGATCTCTCTGTCACTTGCAGTGTGAACGCGGCCTTACTTGCTGCTGTTTCCTGCCCCTCCCTCCCCGGCGGCACCGGCGCTCTTCTCCAGGACCAGCACGGCTTTACCGTGTTCCTCCAGACGCACCGTGTTGGCCTCCACGTCCTGGAACCACAACACAACACAACACACATCAGATGCACCGTGTTGGCCTCCACGTCCTGGAACCACAACACAAGTTACACAACACAACACACATCAGACGCACCGTGTTGGCCTCCACGTCCTGGAACCACAACACAAGTTACACAACACAACACACATCAGACGCACCGTGTTGGCCTCCACGTCCTGGAACCACAACACAACACAACACACATCAGACGCACCGTGTTGGCCTCCACGTCCTGGAACCACAACACAACACAACACACATCAGAGGCACCGTGTTGGCCTCCACGTCCTGGAACCACAACACAACACACATCAGACGCACCGTGTTGGCCTCCACGTCCTGGAACCACAACACAAGTTACACAACACAACACACATCAGACGCACCGTGTTGGCCTCCACGTCCTGGAACCACAACACAACACAACACACACATCAGAGGCACCGTGTTGGCCTCCACGTCCTGGAACCACAACACAACACAACACACACATCAGAGGCACCGTGTTGGCCTCCACGTCCTGGAACCACAACACAACACAACACACACATCAGAGGCACCGTGTTGGCCTCCACGTCCTGGAACCACAACACAACACACACATCAGAGGCACCATGTTGGCCTCCACGTCCTGGAACCACAACACAACACATCAGAGGCACTGTGTTGGCCTCCACGTCCTGGAACCACAACACAACACAACACACATCAGACGCACCGTGTTGGCCTCCACGTCCTGGAACCACAACACAACACAACACACATCAGAGGCACCGTGTTGGCCTCCACGTCCTGGAACCACAACACAACACACATCAGACGCACCGTGTTGGCCTCCACGTCCTGGAACCACAACACAAGTTACACAACACAACACACATCAGACGCACCGTGTTGGCCTCCACGTCCTGGAACCACAACACAACACAACACACACATCAGAGGCACCGTGTTGGCCTCCACGTCCTGGAACCACAACACAACACAACACACATCAGATGCACCGTGTTGGCCTCCACGTCCTGGAACCACAACACAACACAACACACACATCAGAGGCACCGTGTTGGCCTCCACGTCCTGGAACCACAACACAACACAACACACACATCAGAGGCACCGTGTTGGCCTCCACGTCCTGGAACCACAACACAACACACACATCAGAGGCACCATGTTGGCCTCCACGTCCTGGAACCACAACACAACACATCAGAGGCACTGTGTTGGCCTCCACGTCCTGGAACCACAACACAACACACATCAGACGCACCGTGTTGGCCTCCACGTCCTGGAACCACAACACAACACAACACACATCAGAGGCACCGTGTTGGCCTCCACGTCCTGGAACCACAACACAACACAACACACATCAGACGCACCGTGTTGGCCTCCACGTCCTGGAACCACAACACAACACAACACACACATCAGACGCACCGTGTTGGCCTCCACGTCCTGGAACCACAACACAACACAACACACATCAGACGCACCGTGTTGGCCTCCACGTCCTGGAACCACAACACAACACAACACACATCAGACGCACCGTGTTGGCCTCCACGTCCTGGAACCACAACACAACACAACACAACAGAGGCACTGTGTTGGCCTCCACGTCCTGGAACCACAACACAACACACACATCAGAGGCACCGTGTTGGCCTCCACGTCCTGGAACCACAACACAACACAACACACACATCAGACGCACCGTGTTGGCCTCCACGTCCTGGAACCACAACACAACACAACACAACACACACATCAGAGGCACCGTGTTGGCCTCCACGTCCTGGAACCACAACACAACACACATCAGACGCACCGTGTTGGCCTCCACGTCCTGGAACCACAACACAACACAACACACACATCAGACGCACGGTGTTGGCCTCCACGTCCTGGAACCACAACACAACACAACACACATCAGAGGCACCGTGTTGGCCTCCACGTCCTGGAACCACACAGGAGATTGACTGATTGGTTTTTATTGTGGAGTAAAAAACAGCATCCAAGGGATAAAAACATGAGAAAGTGCAAAGCACTTATTTCCACCATGGTCCCTGATTTTGGACATGGACAGACATCATAAAACATAGAGCATCATAATAAAACATAGAGCATCATAATAAAACATAGAGCATCATAATAAAACATAGAGGCATCGTAATAAAACATAGAGCATCGTAATAAAACATAGAGCATCATAATAAAACATAGAGGCATCATAATAAAACATAGAGGCATCATAATAAAACATAGAGCATCATAATAAAACATAGAGGCATCATAATAAAACATAGAGGCATCATAATAAAACATAGAGCATCGTAATAAAACATAGAGCATCATAATAAAACATAGAGCATCATAATAAAAACACAGGTCATCATAATAAAAACATAGGGCATCATAATAAAAACACAGGTCATCATAATAAAACATATAGCAACCATATAAAACACGAACCTGTATTTCACTTCTACATCTACTATCAAGAGACTAAGGCAGGGGTTAGACTAGTGTTTTTGTGGCTCGTTTTTATACGTTTTTGAATACGTTTCATGTCCCTATTACACAGAAATGCGTTTTTTGGTGGATACGGCTGAAACGCTAAATTGTGTTTGCGTTTTGGAGAACCCCTAAAAAACGCGCCGACAACAGCCGTGTAGTCTGCACGGAGCCGTTGTTGCGAAAACGCCCATGCGCAGTAGATACCATCTGCGTGCCCTTCCGGTGACAACAGAGTGTGTGTGTGTGTGTGTTTGGGACAGAGGCAGAGCTGTCCCAAATAGCTGCAGCTACCATGTGTTGTCAAGTTATTGTTATAAGGATCCCAGTCCAAGCTACAACAGTCTGCATTCCCTTAACAATTGTTTGTATTGAGCCGTATTGTATTGTACCCATATGCAATATGTTAAATAAAGTTTACATCCATTAATTCTGCTAGCATTACCGATTGCATGAGCAGCTAGCTAACGTGAGCTATCAGATCCTGTTAGCTCAAAGCTCCTCTTTCAACTTAACAAGCATTAAACAAAATGGCCCAGTCATCTATTCACCTTTGTTTAATACACACAGCGTTGTCTCTAATGTTATCTAAGATAATCTAACTACTGATAGCTCTCGATATCATCAGTTTGGTGCTGGCTAAATAGCGTGATCTAACGTTAGGTTCTAGCCACAATGCTATACTGTTATAATGGCATACTCCATTGACGTTAGCATGCAGCTAACAATGCTACCGATCTTTTTTTAGACTAAACTATCCGCTCTTGGTGGTCACTTGTGTTGATGTTAATTTTGTTTCATCAACAAATGACAGGCAGAACACACAGTGAATGTATCCGTTTTGTTTATTGCACTTTTATTAGGCTTTGCTGAAAAAGAATTGCTGCATTGAGTAAATAGGCAAGATGGTGGCGCCCATAGGCGCCTGCCTTGTTGACATTTTCTTTGCTGGAGCTTCCAGGAAGTGTATTGGCACATTCAAGTTCTGATTGGTTGAAATTGCCTTCATGTTCGCCACCTACTGCCACCTACTGCTTTGGCAGTGTACTACATCAGTGTGCTCAGGTGACAAAAACGAAAGTGTGACTCGAGGCTGCGACGTCGCGGCGAAACGCATATGACAATGAAACGAAAATGAAACGAAAGGTGTAACCGCAGCTTAACAGAGACTACCCTCTCCTTCCTAGACGTGGCCACTCTACAATTAGCTGGCTAGCCATTTCTTTGTGGCACGTCTAAAGCTTCCCCCCTCTTCGATGTTTTTCAGGGCCACTGGAAGCTTGTTCCACTCCAATGCCGCAGAATATAAAAAAGTATTCATTTGAGGACACACTCAGAACACAACACAACACACACATCAGACACACTCAGAATACAACACACACATCAGACACACTCAAAACACAACACACACATCAGACACACTCAGAACACAACACACACATCAAACACACTCAGAACACAACACACACATCAGACACACTCAGAACACAACACACACATCAGACACACTCCGAACACAACACACACATCAGACACACTCAGAACACAACACACACATCAGACACACTCAGAACACAACACAACACACACATCAGACACACTCAGAACACAACACACACACCAGACACACTCAGAACACAACACACACATCAGACACACTCAGAACACAACACACACATCAGACACACTCAGAACACAACACACACATCAGACACACTCAGAACACAACACACACATCAGACACACTCAAAACACAACACACACATCAGACACACTCAGAACACAACACACACATCAGACACACTCAGAACACAACACACACATCAAACACACTCAGAACACAACACACACATCAGACACACTCAAAACACAACAACACACACATCAGACACACTCAAAACACAACACACACATCAGACACACTCAGAACACAACACACACATCAGACACACTCAGAACACAACACACACATCAGACACACTCAGAACACAACACACACAGGGGACACACTCAGAACACAACACACACATCAGACACACTCCGAACACAACACACACATCAGACACACTCAGAACACAACACACACATCAGACACACTCAGAACACAACACACACATCAGACACACTCAGAACACAACACACACATCAGACACACTCAGAACACAACACACACATCAAACACACTCAGAACACAACACACACACATCAGACACACTCAGAATACAACACACACATCAGACACACTCAAAACACAACACACACATCAAACACACTCAGAACACAACACACACATCACACACACTCAGAACACAACACACACATCAGACACACTCAGAACACAACACACACATCACACACACTCAGAACACAACACACACATCAGACACACTCAGAACACAACACACACATCAGACACACTCAGAACACAACACACACATCAGACACACTCAGAACACAACAACACACACGTCAGACACACTCAGAACACAACAACACACACATCAAACACACTCAGAACACAACACACACATCAGACACACTCAGAACACAACACACACATCAGACACACTCAGAACACAACAACACACATGTCAGACACACTCAAAACACAACACACACACCAGACACACTCAAAACACAACACACACATCAGACACTCAGAACACAACAAGACACACACATCAGGAGGACACACTCAAAACACAACAACGCATATAAATACTACAGTTTACTATTATCATCATCATCACTACTACTACTATTACTACTACTGCAACTATTGTTATTACTACTACTACTATTACTACTACTACTACTACTACTATTATTATTACTACTACTACAATGGTGACTTCTACTACTACTGCTGCTATTACTACTACTACTACTACTACTGCTACTACTACTTTTTCCAACTTGTAAAAGCTCTTGTGGCTGCGTGCATACTGCTATATACAGTGTGGATCCAGTGGCAGCCATTGATCAGGTTTACCTTGAGGATGCGTATGAAGTCCTGTTTGTGGACTCTGAGGAAGTGGCAGTTGTCTTCTCTCAGGATGATGGTGGCGGCACGCGGGGCGTCGTTCAGCAAGGCCAGCTGCCCAAAGTCCTCCCCCTCGTGCAGCGTGGTCACCAGGCCCTGCAGACACAGGGCGGTGTAGTGGTGGTGACGTCATTGCCGTTTTTTCCGTGTTCCACCCTCTGTTCCAACGCAATGCATTTCCCCATTGCCCATTTCTAAATCGTCTCGTTTAAAACAAATAAAGCATTAACATTTGCACGGTGTACCTTTCTGTGCATATTCATCCACAATCTATATAGCTCAACATGAAAATATTCGCAATTAATCATAAAAATAAATCGCCAAATTGCTTTGCGGGTTCGGTTAAAACACACACAGGCATAGTGCGCCCTTTTCAGCCTTTGAGCACCTGCCCCTCTAAAGTCCTGTGCACGTCGCTTAGCGTGTCGATGTGTCCTTGAGCAAGACACTTAACCCCTAACTGCTCCCGATGAGCAGGTTGGCACCTTGTATGGTCGCCTCCGCCGTCGGTGTGTGAATGTGTGAGTGAATGTGTGAGTGAATGTGTGAGTGAATGTGTGAGTGAACGTGTGAGTGAATGTGTGAGTGAATGTGTGAGTGAATGTGTGAGTGAATGTGTGAGTGAATGTGTGAGTGAACGTGTGAGTGAATGTGTGAGTGAATGTGTGAGTGAATGTGTGAGTGAATGTGTGAGTGAATGTGTGAGTGAACATGTGAGTGAACGTGTGAGTGAATGTGTGAGTGAATGTGTGAGTGAATGTGTGAGTGAATGTGTGAGTGAATGTGTGAGTGAACATGTGAGTGAACGTGTGAGTGAATGTGTGAGTGAATGTGTGAGTGAATGTGTGAGTGAACATGTGAGTGAACGTGTGAGTGAATGTGTGAGTGAATGTGTGAGTGAATGTGTGAGTGAATGTGTGAGTGAACGTGTGAGTGAACGTGTGAGTGAATGTGTGAGTGAATGTGTGAGTGAATGTGTGAGTGAATGTGTGAGTGAATGGGTAAAATGTGAGTAACAAATTGTATATAAAAAAGCAGCCATTTACCATTTACCATTTGTTTAGATCGCTAGCGTGGCTAAAGGCCTCTACATGCTACAGCAACTTCAAAGCAACTTCGACACAACATCGACAAAGCAACGGTGTTGCAGACACTCTACCTTTATGCTTCTGCAAAATCAACGCGCAGCCTATGTAACATTGTACCCCGTATGTAGCTAGGTTCCCTAGATAGATGACGCTTCCCTTCTCAACCAACCCATTGATAAAAGCAGAAAAATAAGCATAATTTTTACTTCCGGGCGGGGGGTTTCAAAATAAAAGAGCGAGTCTAAAAGCACCGTAAATACGTTTATTTTTTACAATATCTAACGTTACACGAACCTAAACTAATCTAAAGTTAGTTTAGGTTCGTGTTAACTTTGGATAATGTACAAAATAAACGTATTTCCGGTGATTTTAGACGTCGCTCTTTTATTTTGAAAACCCCCGACCGGAAGTGTTATAGTGTCTGTTGCTAGCAGCTTAACTTTCTGTGCTTTTCGAGCTAACGTTACCGTAACATCATTAGTTTCCAATGGAGAGGACCTCGGCTCACATGCAGTTCAAACTACCTATTGGAATAAATTACTTGATTGATGTTTAACTTGTCCCTGTGTGTGTCCAGTCATTTCGACTAGCAAACGTTGTATTTAACGTTACCTCAGGACGGATACCATTGTATTTACTTGGTTAGCTAAGTAGCTAATGTGGATAGCATTTTGAATAGACCCAATGCTAGCTGGCTGGCTACAGCTTTATTTACTAAATTATGGAGGCTTTTTAATCGTCAAGGTAAGAGAGGATTTGTCATGATCAACTGAAGGCGTATGCTATGGAACAATATGTGCTTGGGTTTTCAGAAAAAGGCGAGCTATGTGACTCTGATTATTTAGCGTCAACGCTGGCTTCAACAATGGAGGATATTATTCTCTGCGGGACTAATATTATTCTATGACAGCCCCGCCCCCATTCGCTAACCAACCAATCACTGCTACGCAATATCAACGCAACGGTTGTTCAGATTAGATTCTGGGGACATGTACGCAACGTCCAAGCAACACAGTCTACAAGACCCTCTAAAACAACCGCGCTGAAATCGCGCCGATGTTGTGTTGCAGTTGCTTTGAAGTTGCTGTAGCATGTAGAGGCCTTAACAAATACAATATATATTGTAGTCTGCCCCGTTGTTCTGACCAGGATTATTGCCCCCGTGATGCGCGCGCACACTGAGTCTAGACGTATACAGTGAACAGGTCTGTGTGTTGTTGCTGCTGCTGGTTTTCCACAGTGTGGCTCGGTAGCAGTGTTCATTTTGTCAACGAAAATGATGACTAAATATGGTAGTCAACAAAGCTTTTCCCCCTGACTAAATCTAGACTAAAACAAAAAAGACAAAATCGAGACATGTAGTTGACTAAAACTGACTAAATTAAAAATAAATTAAGGTGACTAAATATGATGAAAACGAAAAAGGAGCATTTGACACATGACTAAGACTAAAATTCAAATAGCTGACAAAATTAACACTGGGGTCATGTCTGCTTCAAATGGGCTGTGGAAACGTTCGGTTCACTTTACTGTTTTTGTTATTTTAAGACTGGTGAGGGTCTTTAACTGTTTACATCTTTAACTCATTACATTATGGGGGAGTGGGGAGTCTACATGAATCTATGATCCCCAATAGAAATTAATGTGAATTTGACTGACGGTAGCGGAAATTAACGAAAACTAGACAAAAATGTCATCCGTTTTCTGCAACTAAATCTAGACTAAAATAAAAAAAGACAAAATCGAGACTAAAACTGACTAAGACTAAAATGCTCAGACCTGTAGTTGACTAAAACTGACTAAACGAAAAATAAATGAAGGTGACTCAATATGATGAAAACGAAAAAGGAGCATTTGACACATGACTAAGACTAAAACAAAAATTTAAATAGCTGCCAAAATTAACACTGCTCGGTAGACTCACCTTGCCGTGTGTGATCACGTTCACAGAGCCCTTCCAGATGATGTACCACGACGTGCCTTTGTCCCCCTGGCTGAACACTGACTCACAAGAAGACAAGAGACAGATCAGATCAGCAGCAGCACCCTGTCAGGGCTGTCAGAAGGGAATCCCAATGCTCCAAAAAAAAAGAAACAGAATTGAATGAATAATGAATTTAAATACCAAACTGCCGGTCAAATGTAATATAATAATATATCAGATTCAGATTCAGATCAGATTCAGATTACTTTATTCGCCATTTTATACAGGTACAAAATGGAACGTGATTTGACATTACAGTGCATACTTTTTTCACAATTAAGAACAATACAACAGTAAATAAATAATTTTAAATAAAGTGCAAGACAGGACAGAACAGTGAGACAACAATAAGACTGTGAGTGTGAAAGTGCGGTGGTTGGGGACATGGATACAGTGCAACACAAAGTTCAAGTCCAGAAGTCCAGCCCTAGCAGCTCGCCATAGAGGGGGGGGGAGCAGGGGGACACCTGACTCGTTTACCAGGCGAGCTGCTGAGGGGAAGAAACTCAGTCTGTGGCGAATATATAGAAGAATACAAAAGAAAATACAAAAAAAAAACATTGATATAAGCTGAGGTGAAAATGCATCACTGGTTACAAAGCATAGCTCAATACCTGATGATCGTTTTCTATTGGTACCAGCTGCCTACTAGGTGACGCCTGCTTTGCTGTTGTAAATGTGTATTTTATCATTCATATTTTAATTTCATTTGAATTTGCCTCTCATTTCATCCTATTCCTGTTTGAATGGTATTCTTAGGGACAAGACGGACAGCCCTGACACACATCATCATCCCTGACACACATCAGCCAGGCAGGCAAACATCTTCTACTTGTGTGCTTGATTTTCTCTCTTCCTGTGTGTGTGTGTTTGTGTGTGCGTGTGTGTGCGTGTGCGTGTGCGTGTGTTTGTGTGTGTGTGTGTTTGTGTGTGCTTCAATACACCAAGCTAACTTGGCAAGGTGTTTAATGAGAGATAATTAGTAGATGTTTTACAGGAGTATATGTTTTGGGGTGAGAGATAGTGATGTCTAACTATCTTTAACACTTTGAGTGCCTCGTAATTCGTTATTTCATGCCAACCGCTGAGTGCCAGGAACGAGATATGCAGTTTTTTTTAATCGTTATTTTTTTTATTAGTGATTTCCATTCATATTTCATCAATCTAGCCTCACGTTACCACTGGCACTCTCTCTGAGCTTGAATTGGGAAAATACCGCCCCCTATCGTCTCTCCGGATGGTACTGCACCCCATTGGATTAGACTGAATGAAACGCATGGCAAAAAAAGAGTCCGGAATCCACATTTTACTTCTCAGGCAATTAACCCGAGCCGATCGGACTCATTGTGGACCATCAGAACAGCGTGGAATATATGTTTCCAGTACCCAGCGTTGGATCAATAAACGCCATCGATATTTGGAATGGCGATCAGGAATTGGAATCATCTTTTTGGAGAACATCTGATCTGAGGTAAGAAATCTATTTTACCAGTATTGGGATAATCACAGCTGTTTTCACCTATATATCAACGTGTCCCATATGTGTGTGTGTGGCTGTGAGTGTGTGTAGCTGATCAGGAAATAAGAGAATCGATTTTTCAGCCCGCTTCTATAGCGTGCATAAGTACATATACTATCGATAATCTAGCATTTATTTGAAAACGATTCATAAATAGGCCGAAAAATGACAACGTGTTTGTGTATTACAGTAAAGCGCGATTCCTGCAGAATCTTAAATTTTTTCCCCTGAAAGTAAAAAAAAACGAGCGTTTTTCAAAATGGTATAAAACGGAAATGAACCGATTAAAAAACAATCCGTTTCGACAATGTTGACTGCAAACAAGTCATTGATAAGTGACAGTCGTATTAGACACATAGCCATAATTTAAGATATAGTTTATGCGGGCGGCTAAGTGGCGCAGTGGGCAAGGCGCTCGCCACTAACGCAGGAGATGCTGGGTTCGAGCCCAGCTCTCGGCGTTGCTTCCGGCTTGGCTGGTCGTTCATACTAACACAATTGGCAGTATTAGGGGGTGGGAAAGCCGGTGGGTGGGGATCGGACGTTGTGGACAGCGACTCCTACAGGTCGTTTGGTGCGCCTGTACAGCAGAATCAGGAAGCAACGGGGGCAGCGTGAGCCTCCCACGCGTTACTCCTCGCCCACTGAGAGATCGAGCTGTACAGGTGAAAAGATGCGACAGCTGCCTCCTCGTGTACCGGAGGGGACACGTGATGCAAGGCTTGGTCCACATTGCAGCCGACCAGCGGGAGGCATGGTCTAACAACGTTCGAGACAGGGGAGGGTAGAATTATGTGAAATTGGGATGGGAGAAAAATTGAAAATGGGGAGAAAAAGTAGATAAAAAAAAATATATATAGTTTATGCGTTCACAAATGCGAGTGCTCTGTCATTGAATAGAGCGGTGGCATTCAACGGGGTAAATAGGACACAGACACTCAAACTGTTAAGAGACATGTTTCTAAACACTAAAGGAGCCGATGTTGAAACACTCTGAAGCTGGTGACGTCAAGGTGACCCGTGTTGCAGCGCTACGCTAGTTTTTATGGCTCGCGATTCCTCCTTTTTAAACCGCCGGTGGAACCGGACTCCCTTATTTGAGCAGAACCATTCTGCGACACACGGGAGGTCCGTATAGCAATGACGAGTGAGTCACCGGTGACACGGGGACGACGGGACGGGACGGGACGGGACGGGACGCTCCGATTGGCTCACAGCGTTTGTTTGGAAGACATGTGTTATGTCTTTAGGACAGGAGGTAACACCAACCAGGAAGTGAACTGGGCATTTCCAGCAGTGCTATGTGGTTTGGATGTGTATATGTGTGCGCACGCCGTGTGTGTGTGTGTGCGTGTGCGTGTGCGTGTGTGTGCGTGTGCGTGTGTGTGTGTGTGTGTGGCCAGGCTCTCCCACTCACAGACTGTTCCTGCCTTGGCATGTGACTCAAACAGCAGCACGGCGGCCAGCTCCTTCCGCACCTGCAGACGGAACAGAACAGGAAATGACACCAGGCTTAACCCTTTCACTGCCACACTACCAAAGGGTTAACCCTTTCACTATCAAACGGTTAACCCTTTCACTGGGACAATACAGAAGGTTAACTCTTTCACTGCCACATGACAAATGGTTAACCCTTTCACTACCACACTACAGAAGGGTTAACCCTTTCACTGCTGCAATACAGAAGGTTAACCCTTTCACTGTCACACAACAAAGGGTTAACCCTTTCACTACCACACTACCAAAGGGTTAACCCTTTCACTGAGACAATACAGAAGGTTAACCCTTTCACTGCCACACAACAAAGGGTTAACCCTTTGACTACCACACTACCGAAGGTTAACCCTTTCACTACCACACTACCAAAGGGTTAACCTTCTGTAGTAGTGAAAGGGTTAAAAAGGACGAAAGTGCTGCCTCACACGTGTGATATCTGGGTTTGTGACTTGGGCCTGAGAGTTTCATAATAATAATAATAATAATAATGCATTTTATTTTAAGGCGCCTTTCAAAGCACCCAAGGCTGCCGTACAGGGTTAAAAACAAGTTACACATAGGGGAGCAGTTATAATAAACTTGAAACCAAAACAAATGTGTTTTGAGACGGGAAACAAAGGTGGGGAGGTTGACTATTGCGCGGATGTCTTGTGGTAGGGAATTCCAGAGGCGGGGGGGGGGGGGGGGGGCACAGCGGGAGAAGGCTCTGTATCCCATGGTAGTCAGACGGGAAGGGGGAAGGACAAGTTGGAAGGAAGAGGAGGATATCTGAGTGACCGAGAGGGAGTGTAGGACTGGAGATGTCCTGCGAGATAAGGAGGGGCTAAGAGTTTCACCGTTTTTGCTCGAGAAGCAAGAGAAGCCGGATGCCACTAAATGACCGAATAACTGACTGATGATGACTAGGCTGCGTTCACACTGCAGGCCTTAGTGCTCAATTCTGATGTATTGCTGATTCACATTTTTTTTTTTTTTTTTTAATGTGGCCGATATTTCCAGTGTGAACCGGTCACTGCGCCTGAACTGAGCCGCATGCGCAAATGAACAATAGCGACGATGGACGTAAACATGGAGGACACTGAAGTCACAGTTACTGGTTTAATTTATACTGTACGTCGAATGCAGTGGAGGCCAGTTGATTAGATAAAACAAATCAGACCACATAGGAAAAGTGGCCTAAATCATAATTGAAAAGATCAGATTCAATGTAATTTGTGCTGCTCACACTGTTGTGAAAAAAAACTGATCTGAGTCACATATGAGCCAAAAGAAACGTATTTGGGCCACTTTTGCCTGCAGTGTGAATGTTGATGAGTTTTTTTTTCTCTCCAATTGTTATTTGTTTACTAAACTCAACTCTCAAAGTTGAGTAAATGTTGTTGACTTGTACCCAGTGTATTATACTATAAACCAATTGACACAACTGTCGTCTTTAACCCTTTCATCAGGTGCAACTGTTTTGGAATGTTCTCTCGCAATTCTAGAACGCCATCGCTTATCCAAAGATAAGATAAGGTGGATCTACATTAATCCCCTTCGGGGGACAGGGGTGGAGAGATCCAACTCATTTTAGCTTATCTCTTAAAAGCAACAGCGTAACTAGAATTCCAAGATAGAATTCCGAGAGAACATTCCAGAACAAAAACCAAGAGAAAAAAAAGTGGCCACTGTTACATCATCACTAGACAGTTCTCTAAAGGCTCCGTTCACACTGCAGGCCATAGTCGCTCAATTCTAATTTATTGCTCAGATCGGTTTGATTTTCTTGTCGAGGGGAAGGAGGCGGTATATAAAAGCCACTGACGGAGGAGGAGAGGTGGGCGGCGGCCTTGACATGAAGCAGCTCCTCGTAGATGACCTCCAGGTCCTCAGCGCTCCTCTGGCTGGGGCTGGACACAGAGGGGGGGGGGGGGGGGGGGGGGGGGGGGGGGAGGACAACACACAAGACACGGTAAACAACAAACAAGCAAACAAACAAACAGTTCAGTTGCGTCTTTTCTCGATCCTCCAAAGACAGACAAAGTTGCGATTGGAGGATGGAGAAGAGAGGGGGCGGGGTTTGAGATAGGTCCATCGGGACCTACGGTAAGTAGCAGTCCGGCTCGATGGGTAGAATTCTTATTCGGGCGTTTAGGCTGCGTTCACACTGCAAGCTTTTTGCGCTCGATTCGGATTCATCGATGAACTGACCCGCATGCGGCAACAAAGTTTCACCCCAAATAACCCCCACTGACCACTTCCATCACAGCTGTCACATCATCACAGTGACTGTCACCAGCGCAGAAAGTTTTTTTTTTTTTTTCTACTTTTTCTCCCATTTTCAATTTTTCTCCCGTCCCAATTTCGTATTATCCAATTCTACCCCCCCCTGTCTCAAACGTTGCTAGACCATGCCTCCCACTGGTTGGCTGCAATGTGGACCAAGCCTTGCATCACGTGTCCCCTCCGGTACACGAGGAGGCAGCTGTCGCATCTTTTCACCTGAACAGCGCGATCTCTCAGCGGCGAGGAGTAACGCGTGGGAGGCTCACGCTGCCCCCGTTGCTTCCTGATTCTGCTGTACAGGCGCACCAACCGACCTGTAGGAGTCGCTGTCCACAACGTCCGATCCCCACCCACCGGCTTTCCCATCCCCTAATACTGCCAATTGTGTTAGTATGAACGACCAGCAAAGCCGGAAGCAACGCCGAGAGCTGGGCTCGAACCCAGCATCTCCCGCGTTAGTGGCGAGCGCCTTGCCCACTGCGCCACTTAGCCGCCCAGCGCAGAACTTTTATGAATGTCAATCTAGAGTGATGTAAAAAGTCACATGAATTGTGACATGACGTTTCATGACTGTTTGCAGGAAATCAGACACGATCAGATTTGGGCAACAGGCTGTGGTCTGAGCGTAGCCTTTGACACATAATCCAATTGTACTTTATTAAAATCATGTGTCAACTCTACAGGGTTCGGGTAACGACACAACATGCATTCTGAATCCATTTGAAATCATAAAAGGATTACTGCATTAGGAAAGACAGAAGACAGTGGCTCGGGAGGGTAGAGTAGTCGTCTGGTAATTCGGAGGTTCCCGGTTCGATTCCCGCTCCTCCTGGGCAGCGTGTTGAAGTGTCCTTGAGCGAGACACTTAACCCCTAACTGCTCTCGATGAGCAAGTCGACACCTTGCATGGTTGCCTCCTCCGTCGGTGTGTGAGTGAATGGGTACAATGTGAGGCACAAATTGTATGCGCTATATATAAATGCAGCCATTTACCATTCTATTCTATTTTACTAACTATTTTATTGCACCATTCTGCTGCACTTTTATTACTGTCTATTTTTTTATTTGGTGTTCTATGTCTCACCATGACTTTGTCTATTTTGATGCAAATTTTCTCTTTTTTACTGCTGTTAAGCACTTTGAGCAGCAATTCTTGTATGAAAGGTGCTATACAAATAAAGTGTATTATTATTATTATTATTATTATTATTATTATTATTATTATTATTATTATTATTATTATTATTATTATTATTATTATTAGAAGAATTATTATTATTATTAGATGAAGAAACAAAATGAGCCAGAACATTGTACAGTTAAAAAATATAGGCATAGGAAAACTCTCATCGATGAGTAAAAAAAATTAGGAGCTGTAACATTTTTACTTTTTATTTCTACAAAATGTGTTGTTACTTTTCATTGGTTGATTTAGTTATTTTAGGCTTGTAAGAGATCTTGTTTTATGTATGATATTGTGAGGAAGGGGCAGGACTAGATAAGCATTTGCTTCCTTCTGCTCCTTCTCAAACTCATTTGTTTATCATTTAATGAAGAATGTAAGATAAAAAAAAAGATTTATTGTGTTTTTTATATGGTTGATTGTTCGAGATAAAAATAAACGCAACTCAACTCAACAATCAAACCGTAAACAAAGAGGCCCATAGGGATGTTAGATCCTAATATGAAGAACTGTGATTTGGTGTTCTATGTCTTACCATGCCTTTGTCTATTTTGATGCAAATTGTATTTTTTTTTATTTATTTTTTTTGCTGCTGTGAAGCACTGTGCAATTCTTGTATGAAAGGTGCTATAGACCCGTTCGCTGTATACGTCAGACTCACTGCATGCGCGCATCACCGGGGCAGCATCCTGGTCAGAACAACGGGGCAGACTACAATATATTTGCATTTGTTAGCCATGCTAGCGATCTACAGGTACGCAATCAATCCATGCCAAAGCTAGATATGTAAAAGGTGAAAGGCTCACACTCACAGCCATGATGCTGATTTGGCTAAATGACATCCAGCTATTTTCAACAACTTTTAGTTAGGAGAGTGTCATGGTTTCTCCATAGAGCCCCTTCGTATTCTTTTTAGCGCAGCAGCTCACGCAGGTCCGGGGCAACTTAGTCACGTGACTCAGTTGGTATTGCTGATTGGCTCGAACACGGTATGTTTGTAAACAGCGAACAGGTCTATACAAATAAAGTGTATTATTATTATTATTATGACTCATCGTGGTTACATGCCCCTCCTCCTCCTCCTCATCATCATCAGCATCATAACCTTGCACAGTGTTGTTAACCCTTTCACTACCACACTACCAAAGGGTTAACCCTTTCACTGCGACGATACGGAAGGTTAACCCTTCCAGTGCCACACGACAGCAGGTTACCCCTTTCACTACCACACTACAGACGGTTAACCCTTTCACTACCACACTACAGATGGTTAAAGGACACACGGACCACTTGCGCAGGATCATGGTGAGCAGCGCGTCGGGGCCCATCTGGGACAGCATGGACAGGCCCTCCTGCAGCTCGTCCTCCTCGCCTGCCGTGGGGCTCGGCCCCAACTCGGAGTCCAGGAAGCGGTAGAACTGGGTGTCTTTGTCGTGGAAGTTCAGCTCCAGTTTCACTAATATCGCGGTGGAGGGAAACCGACATTTGATTTGAAATCTTTATTTCGAAACATGTAAATAAATACAAACAATATAAAATCAAAACAAATCATTGATCTCAAGAAATTAAATGAAAAAAAAAAATAAACAAAAGCAAAACATAACTCAATTTAAATGTTCGAAAAGGAGTAGGAAGAAGTATACACTTATTTAATCCTACCCCTTTTCCACTACTCAAACATTGGTTGTTTACAGGGTTGGGGAACCTACTGTGGAGGAATTTACCATGAGTACGGATGTACTCAGTCACACAGGTTTATTTAACTCAAACAGAGTATCAAGTACAAATAGGTTGAGAGTAGGGATGTCAGATATTATCGGCCTACCGATATTATCGGCCTATACTTGCATTAAAATGTGATATCGGAAAATCGGTATCGGTTAAAATTATTATTATTATTATTATTATTTGTTTTCATTTCTAGAACATTTACCCAGGCAAGCAAGTAAGAACAAATTCAGATTTTATTTATTGTCAAAAGTATGCATAATGTTGTGTTAATTCCACAACAAGAGATATGTAATGTTAATTACCTGTAATTATTCAAGTGAGAGACAAAAGGTGGATAAATGGGGGAGGGTAGTCAGATTGGAGTGTGGGGGGGAATAAGAAGATTGGGAGGGGGGTTGGAACATGACTGGGAGATTGTTTGTGGGGAGAGGGGATCAGCATTCCACATACTACACTGAACGGTGGTTTTAACAAACTACACTAACTACTTCGAAATAAATGTAAGTTAAAGGTGTTATAGATAAAAATGTTATCTAGAGTAATCGTTAAAAGAATTGATCACAAATGTTGGCGGGTCCAAAATGAATGTTGTTGTTTACATGGTGCCTGCATGTATCTCCCTACTTCCCGTTTTCCTACGTGGAATGCACCCGATTGGATACATGACTCTAGTGCGACATCTAGTGGCTGAACGTTAACTATAGTACCTTTAACTACTCAAAAAAATGAAAAACGAACGCTACTTTGAATAACCGAAAGTTATTCATCCAGACTACGTTGAGTCTGGTACAACAACATCTACAGTAGGAGCAACAACCTAAGGGACAGACAGACTCAAAGGTGGGGTGTGTTTGGTTGAGTGACTAAGGCAGGCAAAACCTCACTTACCCAAGTCTGAGGCTGTGTTTTAAGGAGGACAGGAAAATTTTACAGTTTTTATGGCAACATATAGTTACTACCTTAACTACATCACCCAAAGTAGTCAACTACTGAACACACTACTAATATTTTGAATGTAATTAAACTACCACCCGACTACTACAAAATGTATTTAAAAACAATGTCAATTGTATTCCTAAACATTGGAGATCCATAAAATGTATGGTAAAATAAATTAAAGAGAATGATTCACTCCCTGTACACACACGACTGTGTGGCTCAGCGGAGTAACAACACAATCATCAAATTTGCTGACGACACAGTAGTGGTGGGCCTGATCTCTGCAAAAGACGAGAGGGCCTACCTGGAAGAGGTCAAGGTCCTGGCGGGATGGTGCCAGGAGAACAGCCTCTCCCTGAACGTCAGCAAAACAAAGGAGATGATTGTGGACTTTAGGAGGTCGGGGGTCAAGGACTACAGCCCCCTCAGCATCGACGGGGCACCGGTTGAGAGAGTGAACAGTTTTAAGTACCTCAGAGCCCACATATCGGAGGACTTGACATGGACCACACACATTGACAGTGTTGTGAAGAAGGCACGACAACGCCTCTACTTCCTCAGGCGCCTAAGGAAGTTCCAAGTCAGTCAGAAGATCCTTAAGAACTTCTACTCATGTACAATAGAGAGCATCCTGACTGGCAACATCACCTCCTGGTTTGGGAATAGCACTGCACAAGACCGAAGCAGACTACAAAGAGTGACACGTTCAGCCGAACGCACAATTGGAGGGGGGCTCCCCACTCTCCAGAACATTTACAACAAGCGGTCATTGGGTAAGGCTAAGAGAATCATCAAGGACTCCAGCCACCCAAACAACTGCCTCTTTGAACTGCTGCGGTCAGGCAAGCGATACCGGAGTCTCAAGGCGAGCACAGAAAGACTCAGAAGAAGCTTCTATCCCCAGGCCATCAGGCTGCTCAACGAACAATAAACACTATACAACAACCATCAAATGCACACAGCACACACATCCACACGCACACACTCACTTTAAACAAACAACACACTGCAGCACCCACTCTCCACACTTTAGATCACCTAAACACACTTTATATTTATTGACAAAGGATTTGCACTACAACTCGTACACCTTACTGTAAATTGTACCTAAATTGTACCTCATCCCATTTCTGCTTTGCACTATATAGTATTGTATATTAGTACACTGCATAGTATATTGTATATTATATGGTAACTCAGTTACTTCTATTCTGCATCGAACATTGTACATATGTCTATACTGAACACTGTGACCTAATTTTTTACTTCTAATTTACATGCTATACTATTTTATTTCATACTTATCTTGTCTAGCACAGTCTCTGGAGCGTAACAGTAAGAAGCATTTTGTATAAAAGTATTCTGTACTTCTGTATGACAACTATTAAAGAAACTTGAAACTTGAAACTTGAACTCATAACTATTAGCAGATAAAAAAGAAATGTATTATCTTTTCCTCCTTTTTTCCCGTTTTTCTCCCATCCCAATGTTAGTCGTTATGCCAATTCCCAATCCCCTTCCTGGTCGTTGCGCACTCTACCCCCTACCGTCGGTCCGGGAGGGCGGAGACTATCACATGCTTCCTCCGACACATGTGTACCCAGCCCACCGCTTCTTTTCACCTGGCAGCGCGGACTCTCACTGGGAGAGTGTAACGTGTGGAAGGTCACACTACCTCTCTTAGATCCTTCCCTTGCTGTAGTGTGCATGCGCCCCGACCGAACTGTAGGAGTCGCTGTTTACAACGACCAGGACCCACCCTCACTGGGTTTCCCACCCTCTAACACTGCAAATTGCGCTAGCATGGTGGTAGACAGACGCTTAGTCCGCTGCACTACCCGGCCGCCCGCAGATTTTTACCAAACTCAAACCCCGCCCTCTTTTCTTGATCCTCCAATCACAACTGTCCTCAGACAAACTTGGTTTGGTTGTCCAAGGGAAACAACAGCTGTGATTGAAGGATC